>NC_060182.1:90284075-90316575 GCF_021184085.1 Oncorhynchus gorbuscha | reverse complement strand
AGAGAGAGAGAGAGAGAGAGAGAGAGGAGAGGCATAGTGGGGGAGAAAGAGAAAGAGAGAGGAGAGGCATAGTGGGGGAGAAAGAGAAAGAGAGAGGAGAGGCATAGTGGGAGAGAAAGAGAATGAGAGACAGAGGAGAGGCATAGAGAGAGAGAACGAGAAAGAGAGAGAGAGAGAGAGGAGATGAGAGGCGTAAAGGGAGAGAAAGAGAGAGAGAGAGAGGCGTAGAGGGAGAGAAAGAGAGCGAGAGAGAGAGGCATAGAGGGAGAGAAAGAGAGAGTGAGGAGAGGCATATTGGCAGAGAAAGAGAAAGATAGAGAGGAGAGTCATAGGGGGAGAGAAAGAGAGAGGGAGAGAGGAGAGGCATATTGGCAGAGAAAGAGAAAGATAGAGAGGAGAGGCATAGGGGGAGGGAAAGAGAGAGAGAGAGGAGACGCATAGTTGGAGAGAAAGAGAGGAGAGGAGATTCAAAGAGGGAGAGAAAGAGAAAGCGTGAGAGAGCAGAGGCATGGAGGGAGAGAAAGAGAATGAGAGAGAGAGGAGATGCATAGAGGGAAAGAATGAGAGAGTAGAGAGGAGAGGCATAGTGGGAGAGGGAGAGATAGGGGAGAGGCATAGAGGGAGAGAGAGAGAGAGTGGCATAGAGGGAGAGAACGAGAAAGATAGAGAGGAGAGGCATAGAGGGAGAGAAAGAAAGAGAGACGAAAGAGAGAGAGATAGAGAGAGAGAGGAGAGGCATAGAGGGAAAGAAAAAGAGAGGAGAGAGGAGAGGCATAGTGGGAGAGAAAGAGAGAGAAGAGAGTAGAGGCATAGTGGGAGAGAGAGAGAGGAGAGGCATAGTGGGAGAGAAGTAGAAAGAGAGACAGTGAGAGAAAGAGGGAGAGAGAGAGAGGGAGGAGAGGCGTAGTGGGAGAGAGAGAGAGAGAGGCATAGTGGGAGAGAAGGAGAAAGAGAGACAGCGAGAGAAAGAGAGAGAGAGGGAGGAGAGGCGTAGTGGGAGAGAGAGAGAGAGAGAGAGGCATAGTGGGAGAGAAGGAGAAAGAGAGAGAGCGAGAGAAAGAGAGACAGAGGGAGGAGAGGCGTAGAGAGAGAGAGAGAGAGAGGCATAGAGGGAGAGAAAGAGAGAGAGAGAGAGTGAGAGAGGAGAAGCGAAGAGGGAGAGAAAGAGAATGAGAGAGAGAGAGGAGAGGCATAGCTGGAGAGAGAGAGAGAGAGAGAGAGAGAGAGAGAGAGAGAGAGAGAGAGAGAGAGAGAGAGAGAGAGAGAGAGAGAGAGAGAGAGAGAGAGAGAGAGAGAGAGAGAGAGAGAGAGAGAGAGAGAGAGAGAGAGAGGCATAGTGGAAGAGAATGAGAGACAGAGAGAGACAGAGAGAGGAGATGAGAGGCGTAAAGGGAGAGAAAGAGTGAGAGAGAGAGAGAGAGAGGCGTAGAGGGATAGAAAGAGAGCGAGAGAGAGAGGCATAGAGGGAGAGAAAGAGAGAGTGAGGAGAGGCATATTGGCAGAGAAAGAGAAAGATAGAGAGGAGAGGCATAGGGGGAGAGAAAGAGAGAGAGAGAGGAGAGGCATAGTTGGAGAGAAAGAGAGGAGAGGAGATTCAAAGAGGGAGAGAAAAAGAAAGCGTGAGAGAGCAGAGGCATAGAGGGAGAGAAAGAGAGAGAGAGAGAGTGAGAGAGGAGAAGTGAAGAGGGAGAGAAAGAGAATGAGAGAGAGAGAGGAGAGGCATAGCTGGAGAGAAAGAGAATGAGAGACAGAGAGAGACAGAGAGAGGAGATGAGAGGCGTAAAGGGAGAGAAAGAGAGAGAGAGAGAGAGGCGTAGAGGGAGAGAAAGAGAGCGAGAGAGAGAGGCATAGAGGGAGAGAAAGAGAGAGTGAGGAGAGGCATATTGGCAGAGAAAGAGAAAGATAGAGAGGAGAGGCATAGGGGGAGAGAAAGAGAGAGAGAGAGGAGAGGCATAGTTGGAGAGAAAGAGAGGAGAGGAGATTCAAAGAGGGAGAGAAAGAGAAAGCGTGAGAGAGCAGAGGCATGGAGGGAGAGAAAGAGAATGAGAGAGAGAGGAGATGCATAGAGGGAGAGGGAGAGAGAGGGGAGAGGCATAGAGGGAGAGAGAGAGCGAGAGAGGCATAGAGGGAGAGAACGAGAAAGAGTGAGAGAGGAGAGGCATGGAGGGAGAGAAAGTGAAAGAGAGAGAGATGAGAGGCATATTGGCAGAGGAAGAGAAAGATAGAGAGGAGAGGCATAGAGGGAGAGAAAGAAAGAGAGAGAGAGATAGAAAGAGAGGAGAGGCATAGAGGGAAAGAAAAAGAGAGGAGAGAGGAGAGGCATAGAGAGAGAGAGAGAGAGAGGGAGAGGGAGAGGGAGAGAGAGAGAGAGAGAGAGAGAGAGAGAGAGAGAGAGAGAGAGAGAGAGAGAGGGAGAGGGAGAGGGAGGCATAGAGGGAGAGAACGAGAAAGAGTGAGAGAGGAGAGGCATGGAGGGAGAGAAAGTGAAAGAGAGAGAGAGATGAGAGGCATATTGGCAGAGGAAGAGAAAGATAGAGAGGAGAGGCATAGAGGGAGAGAAAGAAAGAGAGAGACGAAAGAGAAAGAGAGAGAGAGAGATAGAGAGAGAGGATAGGCATAGAGGGAAAGAAAAAGAGAGGAGAGAGGAGAGGCATAGTGGGAGAGAAAGAGAGAGAAGAGAGTAGAGGCATAGTGGGAGAGAGAGAGAGGAGAGGCATAGTGGGAGAGAAGGAGAAAGAGAGACAGCGAGAGAAAGAGGGAGAGAGAGAGAGGGAGGAGAGGCGTAGTGGGAGAGAGAGAGAGAGAGAGAGGCATAGTGGGAGAGAAGGAGAAAGAGAGACAGCGAGAGAAAGAGAGAGAGAGGGAGGAGAGGCGTAGAGAGAGAGAGAGAGAGGCATAGAGGGAGAGAAAGAGAGAGAGAGAGAGTGAGAGAGGAGAGGCATAGCTGGAGAGAAAGAGAGAGAGAAGAGAGTAGAGTCATAGTGGGAGAGAGAGAGAGAGATTGAGAGAGGAGAGGCATAGTGGGAGAGAAAGAGAGAGTGAGGAGAGGAGATTCAATAGAGGGAGAGAAAGAGAGACAGGCATAGAGGGAGAGAACGAGAGAGAGAGAGAGAGAGAGAGAGAGAGAGAGAGAGAGAGAGAGAGAGAGAGAGAGAGAGAGAGAGAGAGAGAGAGAGAGAGGCATAGAGGGAGAGAAAGAGAGAGAGAGAGAGGAGAGGCATAGCTGGAGAGAAAGAGAGGAGAAGAGAGTAGAGTCATAGGGGAGAGAGAGAAGAGAGGAGAGGCATAGAGAGAAGAGAGAGTGAGAGTCATAGTGGGAGAGAAAGAGAGACAGGCATTGAGAGAGAATGAGAGGAGATAGTGGGAGAGAAAGAGAGAGAGAGGAGAGAGAGATTCAATAGAGGGAGGGAGGGAAAGAGAGACAAAGAGAGAGGGAGAGAGAGAGAGAATGAGAAAGAGAGAGAGAGAGAGACAAAGAGAGAGAGAGGGAGCAGGAGAGGGAGACAAAGAGAGAGGGGGAGAGAGAGAGAGGAGAGGCATAGTTGGAGAGAAAGAGAGGAGAGAAGATTCAAAGAGGGAGAGAAAGAGAAAGCGTGAGAAAGCAGAGGCATGGAGGGAGAGAGAGAAAGCGTGAGAGAGGAGATGCATAGAGGGAAAGAATGAGAGAGGAGAGAGGAGAGGCATAGTGGGAGAGAGAGAGAGAGGGGAGAGGCATAGAGGGAGAGAGAGAGAGAGAGGCATAGAGGGAGAGAACGAGAAAGAGTGAGAGAGGAGAGGCATGGAGGGAGAGAACGAGAAAGAGTGAGAGAGGAGAGGCATGGAGGGAGAGAACGAGAAAGAGTGAGAGAGGAGAGGCATGGAGGGAGAGAAAAAGAGAGGAGAGAGGAGAGGCGTAGTGGGAGAGAAAGAGAGAGAGAAGAGAGTAGAGGCATAGTGGGAGAGAAATAGAGAAGAGGGAGATAGAGGCATTGAGGGAGAGAGAGAGAGAGAGAGAGAGAGAGAGAGAGAGAGAGAGAGAGAGAGAGAGAGAGAGAGAGAGAGAGAGAGAGAGGCATATTAGAAGAGAAAGATAGAGAGGAGAGGCATGGAGGGAGAGACAGAGAGAGAGAGAGAGAGAGAGAGGCATAGTGGGAGAGAGAGGAGAGGCATAGTGAGAGAGAGAGAGAGAGAGAGAGAGAGAGAGAGAGAGAGAGAGAGAGAGAGAGAGAGAGAGAGAGAGAGAGAGAGAGGGGTGTAGAGAAAGAGAGAACCCCTAACCTTATATCAGTCCACTAATACAAAGGATATTCTCTGACCCTGCATTGCCTACTTAATGCTATATGTAGGTGACCAAATCTGCACGCTGAGGGAGAATTCTACTGTTTGAATTCTGCAGTACGCGTATAAATGTCAATATTGTCTGATAAACTGTTTGTGAGCATGTCTCTCTGATATCAGGGAGCTCCCTCCAATCAGTGGGGGTAGAGTGGTATGGCACTTCTGACAACCACTCTTCTCGATCTCCTGAAAATATTGCTTTCACATTCACCAATTTCGGGAGGTGTTATCTTGTCCAATCATAAACGATTTGAGCACCAACTTTGAAGTATTCAAGTTGACTGTCGTCTGGAAGGAGTTTATTGGAGAAAAGCTCAAAAATCGCCTGAGTGAGAAGTTAAGCAAGCATACATTTACATTGTTTTATCATATAAAACAGACTACACAGATCATTCTCGGGAAAATGTTTCTATGCTGCTATCAGGATTTCATGCTGAATTGTTGAAGTGATCGTAGATTAACAGCGAGCTGTTTAGCTCACTGAGGGGGAGAGTAGGACATTATGGCTACAGTAGAGATGTTCTCTCTCTCTCGCTGCGCTCTCTGTCTTGCTCTCTCAGTTTCGTGAAACTGAAATAAACTTTAATACATTTAAACCTCAGGTTTTTATGAATAATGTGATATGCAACAATTGAGACTGCAATTAGAATTGCGGCTGAAAAGGCGTCAGCTGGCGCCTCGCTAAGTTCGGAGTGTGCTCACATACTCCCTTAAAAGACCTTGGCTTTAAAAACTAGAAGAAAGAGGCAATAGTACTGTTTGTCCATTTTGAGACACCATAACTATTTCTTTAAAATAGTCAGAATTAATCTGAGATAATTCAAGAAACGTGTCATTAATCTTGACGTTTTTGACAGAGATCTCCGAGGAATGATATTTCCACCTCCATGCTTCACGGTTGGGATGGTATTCTTGGGGTTCTACTCATTCTTCTTCTTCCTCCAAACACGGTGAGTGGAGTTCAGACCAAAAATCTCTATTTTTGTCTCATCAGACCACATGACCTTCTCCCATTCCTCCTCTGGATCATGCAGATGGTCTTTGGCAAACTTCAGACGGGCCTGGACATGCGCTGGCTTGAGCAGGGGGATCTTGTGTGCGCAGCAGGATTTGAATCCATGAAGCCGTAGTGTGTTACTAATGGTTTTCTTTGAGACTGTGGTCCCAGCTCTCTTCAGGTCATTGACCAGGTCCTGCCGTGTAGTTCTGGGCTGATCCCTCACCTTCCTCATGATCATTGATGCCCCACGAGGTGAGATCTTGCATGGAGCCCCAGACCGAGGGTGATTGACCGTCATCTTGAACTTCTTCCATTTTCTAATAATTGCGCCAACAGTTGTTGCCTTCTCACCAAGCTGCTTGCCTATTGTCCTGTAGCCCATCCCAGCCTTGTGCAGGTCTACAATTTTATCCCTTTTTTTACAATGTGATTTTCTGTCTCTCACAGTTTAACTGTACCGATAATAAAAATTACAGACCTCTACATGCATGGTAAGTAGGAAACAATGCAAAATCGGCAGTGTATCAAATACTTGTTCTCCCCAATGTATATAAAGTGTAATATTGGGATGCAAACTCACAATTGAATATATTGCTCTTTTTTGAAGCCTACAACCATGTGCGTGAGGTGTGCAACCCTAACCCTAACCCCAACCCTAACCCCAACCCTAACCCTAACCCTAACACTAATTTGACATTTGAAACTACTACGAAATGTGACGTTTAATTCTGACGTGAGACTGTGAGTGCTGATAGGTAATTGCTATGATTTAAAAAATTAGAAATGGTATCAACAAGATTTTCTCAGGTAATGTGGTCTGAAGCTGTAATGCTATGTTGCTGTCATCTAGCTCAAAGAGTTTAGAGCAGGGTGGGCAGAAGAAAAATAATGCGAGCATGTGGAGTCGAATTACAAACTAGTTCAGCTGTTACAAGTACACTAAACCCCTAAAAGTGTTACCTCTGGTTAGTTCAGTAGCATATGTGTGTGACTAACTGCCTTAGTCGGTCAAAATAAATAACTTATGTGGAAGAATGGTCATTTGTCAATTATTTATTGCGACAAATATGCGCATAAATAAACAGCTGCAATTTGCATTTGCATATATATTTAATCAGTCGCGCTGCGTTGGTAAAATCACTGGAAGCCAAGCCAGGGGAAAACAACAATGGCCATATTACAACCTAAGTGTTGTGATAATTGTGTTGTTTGCTCTATATGCCATTAAAGTGGAAATTGTGCTGAAATAGTGGATGCGGCTTTGGTTGATCTTTTTCCTAATGAATAACGTTGGTTGTTTAGTTGTCCGAAAATGTACAGCATGTACTGTTACTGTTTGTTACATGCACTGTCCTTCGTGGACTTCACTGGACAGATGTTGCTCTCCGGTGTTATGATGAAACAACGGTGTGGTTGAATTTATTCTGCCACTGTTTCTTCTAATCAACCTTTAGGCCTATATATATCACAGTGGCAAGGTGACCCAGCAAGTTCACATTAGCCTACTGTACATGTTTAACTTTCATCCTCTAACCTATATCCTTGTATTGCCCAATACTTATGTCATGCAATAAAATGCAAATTACTTACTTAAAAATCATACAATGTGATTTTCCGTCTCTCACAGTTGAAGTGTACCTATGATTTAAAAAAATTACAGATCTCTACATGCTTTGTAAGTAGGAAAACCTGCAAAATACTTGTTCTCCCCACTTTATATGTATATTGCCTCAATATAGAGCTGGGCTCTCCAATGAACTACTGGTTGTGCATGCTTTTACTCCAACCCAACACTAAAACACCTGACCTTCACACCCTGTAGCTCTCCAGGAACCAGGGTTGGAGCCCCCTGTTGTAGAGAGGATTGACAAGGAAGCTTAATCGCCACTCTAGATCCTCTTCAGTCCCTTCCACCCATCATCTCCGTCTCTCCAGACTCCCTCGGATAATGTGAACAGTGTAATCGTCATTATAGGACAGGAAGAAAGAAAGGCAGGATGTACAATAGCCACTCAGCTACCGTGAAGGAAAGCCGTCAATGATACAGCACTCTGATACAGCACTCTGATACAGCACTCTGATACAGCACTCTGATACAGCACTCTGATACAGCACTCTGATACAGCACTCTGATACAGCACTCTGATACAGCACTCTGATACAGCACTCTGATACAGCACTCTGATACAGCACTCTGATACAGCACTCTGATACAGCACTCTGATACAGCACTCTGATACAGCACTCTGATACAGCACTCTGATACAGCACTCTGATACAGCACTCTGATACAGCACTCTGATACAGCACTCTGATACAGCACTCTGATACAGCACTCTGATACAGCACTCTGATACAGCACTCTGATACCGCACTCTGATACAGCACTCTGATACAGCACTCTGATACAGCACTCTGATACCGCACTCTGATACAGCACTCTGATACAGCACTCTGATACAGCACTCTGATACAGCACTCTGATACAGCACTCTGATACCGCACTCTGATACCGCACTCTGATACAGCACTCTGATACAGCACTCTGATACAGCACTCTGATGCAGCACTCTGATACAGCACTCTGATACCGCACTCTGATACCGCACTCTGATACAGCACTCTGATACAGCACTCTGATACAGCACTCTGATACAGCACTCTGATACAGCACTCTGATACAGCACTCTGATACAGCACTCTGATACAGCACTCTGATGCAGCACTCTGATACAGCACTCTGATACAGCACTCTGATACAGCACTCTGATACAGCACTCTGATACAGCACTCTGATGCAGCACTCTGATACAGCACTCTGATACAGCACTCTGAAAGAGGCCAAGTAACAAGGATTCAGTCTACTCTAAGCCTCCAATGAAAAAGTAGTCAGAACCAGGCCTCCTTCAGATCAAAATACATTACTACAGTACTATACTATAACATTACTGCGGTACTATACTGTAACATTACTACAGTACTATACTATAACATTACTACAGTACTATACTATACCATTACTACAGTACTATACTATAACATTACTACAGTACTATACTATAACATTACTACAGTACTATACTATAACATTACTACAGTACTATACTATAACATTACTACAGTACTATACTATAACATTACTACAGTACTATACTATAACATTACTACAGTACTATACTATAACATTACTACAGTACTATACTATAACATTACTACAGTACTATACTATAACATTACTACAGTACTATACTATAACATTACTATTGTACAATACTATAACATTACTGCACCATACTAGATACTAGATACAGGGTCAGTTAATACCATACTATATACAGGGTCAGTTCAGCACCATACTATATACAGGGTCAGTTCAATACCATACTATATACAGGGTCAGTTCAATACCATACTATATACAGGGTCAGTTAATACCATACTTGATACAGGGTCAGTTAATACCATACTATATACAGGGTCAGTTCAGCATCATACTATATACAGGGTCAGTTAATACCATACTCTATACAGGGTCAGTTAATACCATACTATATACAGGGTCAGTTAATACCATACTATATACAGGGTCAGTTAATACCATACTATATACAGGGTCAGTTAATACCATACTATATACAGGGTCAGTCAATACCATACTATATACAGGGTCAGTTAATACCATACTATATACAGGGTCAGTTAATACCATCCTATATACAGGGTCAGTTAATACCATACTATATACAGGGTCAGTTAATACCATCCTATATACAGGGTCAGTTAATACCATACTATATACAGGGTCAGTTAATACCATACTATATACAGGGTCAGTTCAATACCATACTATATACAGGGTCAGTTAATACCATACTATATACAGGGTCAGTTAATACCATACTATATACAGGGTCAGTTAATACCATACTATATACAGGGTCAGTTAATACCATCCTATATACAGGGTCAGTTAGTACCATACTATATACAGGGTCAGTTAATACCATACTATATACAGGGCCAGTTAATACCATACTATATACAGGGTCAGTTAATACCATACTATATACAGGGTCAGTTAATACCATACTATATACAGGGTCAGTTAATACCATACTATATACAGGGTCAGTTAATACCATACTATATACAGGGTCAGTTAATACCATACTATATACAGGGTCAGTTAATACCATCCTATATACAGGGTCAGTTAATACCATACTATATACAGGGTCAGTTAATACCATACTATATACAGGGTCAGTTCAATACCATACTATATACAGGGTCAGTTAATACCATACTATATACAGGGTCAGTTAATACCATACTATATACAGGGTCAGTTAATACCATACTATATACAGGGTCAGTTAATACCATCCTATATACAGGGTCAGTTAGTACCATACTATATACAGGGTCAGTTAATACCATACTATATACAGGGTCAGTTAATACCATACTATATACAGGGTCAGTTAATACCATACTATATACAGGGTCAGTTAATACCATACTATATACAGGGTCAGTTAATACCATACTATATACAGGGTCAGTTAATACCATACTATATACAGGGTCAGTTAATACCATACTATATACAGGGTCAGTTTAGCACCATACTATATACAGGGTCAGTTAATACCATACTATATACAGGGTCAGTTAATACCATACTATATACAGGGTCAGTTAATACCATACTAGATACAGGGTCAGTTCAATACCATACTATATACAGGGTCAGTTCATACCATACTATATACAGGGTCAGTTAATACCATACTATATACAGGGTCAGTTAATACCATCCTATATACAGGGTCAGTTAATACCATACTATATACAGGGTCAGTTAATACCATACTATATACAGGGTCAGTTAATACCATCCTATATACAGGGTCAGTTAATACCATACTATATACAGGGTCAGTTCAGCACCATACTATATACAGGGTCAGTTCAGCACCATACTATATACAGGGTCAGTTAATACCATACTATATACAGGGTCAGTTAATACCATACTATATACAGGGTCAGTTAATACCATATTTCCCATTTGCAGGGACACTGGATTGATGGAGGTAGATATGTAGAGGGGTAAGGTGACTTGGCATCAGGATATGAGATAAACAGAGTGGCAGCATCTTGTGTGTGAGTGGGTGTGCGTGTGCGTGCGTGCGTGCGTGCGTGCGCGCGTGTGTGTGTGTGTGTGTGTGTGCGTCTGTGTCTGCGTGTGCGTGTGTCTGTGTGCTTACATTATACAGACTAATTGGCCAGAAGAGGGAAAAAAAGGCCATCCAGACAAACAGGATATCTGTTAAACATGGGGAGAATACAGGCCTATTAGTATCAAACAAACAAAAACACAATGAGCCATCTGTCATTTCGCAAGTGTGTGTGTTTGTGTGTGTGTGTGCCTACTGGTAGTGATTGCTGAGGGCATTTATCAGCAAGTGGCCCTCTCCTTATTCAGAGCGCTTGGGTTAAATGCATTCAGTTGTACAACTGACTAGGTATCCACCTTTCCTTTTCCTTTTTCCTGCCTGCACCTGTACATAGCTCATCTGTAAATAGCCCATCCAATCGACCTCATCCCCATACTGTATTTCTTTATTTATCTTGCTCTTTTTTGCACCCAGTATCTCTACTTGCACATCATCATCTGCTCATGTATCACTCCAGTGTTAATCTGCTAAATTGTAATTATTCTCTCCTATGGCCTATTTATTGCCCACCTCCTCATGCCTTTTGCACACACTGTATATAGACTTTCTTTTTTTCTACTGTGTCATTTACTTGTTTATTGTGTTATTGGCATGTTTTTTGTTTACTCCATGTTATTCCATGTGTAACTCTGTGTTGTTGTCTGTGTCACACTACTTTTCTTTATCTTGGCCAAGTCGCAGTTGTAAATGAGAACTTGTTCTCAACTAGCCGACCTGGTTAAATAAAGGTGAAATAAAAATTAAAAAACTTGCACATTCATCCTCTGCACATCCTAACATTCCAGTGTTTAATTGCTGTATTGTAATTACTTCGCCACCATGGCCTATTTATTACCTTACTTCTCTTATCCTACCTCATTTGCACATGCTGTATATAGATTTTTCTACTGTATTATTGACTGTATGTTTGTTTATTCCATGTGTAACTCTGTGTTGTTGTCTGTGTCACACTACTTTTCTTTATCTTGGCCAAGTCACAGTTGTAAATGAGAACTTGTTCTCAACTAGCCTACCTGGTTAAAGAAAGCTGAAAAAAAATATATATATATATATATATATACCTGTTTATATATATGAACTTATTCCTATATTGTGCTCTTGCTCATTTGATGACTCTGCGGAGGTCGTAGCGGGACTTCTTGTACTTATTCATGTTCTTGGCTGTAACATCAGGGTTGTCTACAATAGTTCTGTGTGCTGAAGCCCTGTCCCTTAGTTTAGAGCCAACCTCAGTGTTAATCCAGGTCTTTTGATTGGGAAAGCAGTGAACCCTCACCATGGGCACAATGTCACCAATATATGTTCTAATGAAGCGGAAGTTGTTAGCTCGTCAATTTTATCGGCGGAGTAGCAAAATATATTCCAATCAGTGCAAAGCAGTCCTGTAGCGTAATCTTTGATTCTTCTGATAATTTCTCAACGAAGCAAGTCACAGGTACTTCCTGTTTGAGTTTCTGCTTGTAAACAGGAAGTAGTACGGAGTCATGATCTGATTTGCCGAATGGGGGACGAGGGAGGAAATTGTATGCTTGCTTGTGAGATAACAGTGGTCTAGGACTTTATCACCCTTAGTGATGAGGGAGAAGTGAAGTTAGGCATTACGTGTCTTCGTGACAAGGAATTATAATTGACGGCAACCAGAAAAGCAGCCTCTGGGTGTAGGTTTTCTTGCTTGTATATAGCCTTGTACAGTTTGTTAAGTACAAGCTTGTTATTTTTATTATCCTTGGATAGAATGTATACAACAGTCATGATAAAACTCAACATGAAGTAAGGGAGGAAGGAAAGAGGGAAGGATACATTTTTAAAGTTTTTGAACAGGTCTATGGTCACTACATTACAATGTAAGGGGCTGTGGCATATTCTTTCATGACTAGGACCACTCCTAGGGCCCTTTACAAACATCTGATTAGCCCATCAAGGGTGCTCAAGGTTGGGCTTAAGTCTGTTTGAAGTCCTCCTCCTAACCTTCAGCACTCCTCTCAAGCTGGAACTCATTGAGCTGAGAGCAGGACAAGAGGAGCTGGGAACACTCCACTGCGACACACTGAGAGATGAAACACACTGAGAGATGAAACACACTGAGAGATGAAACACACTGAGAGATGAAACACACTGAGAGATGAAACACACTGAGAGATTAAACACACTGAGAGATTAAACACACTGAGAGATGAAACACACGGAGAGATGAAACACACTGAGAGATGAAACACACTGGGAGATGAAACACAGAGATGATACACACTGAGATGATACACACTGAGAGATGAAACACACTGGGAGATGAAACACACTGAGAGATGAAACACACTGAGAGATGAAACACACTGAGAGATGAAACACACTGAGAGATGAAACACACTGAGAGATGAAACACACTAAGAGATGAAACACACTGAGAGATGAAACACACTGAGAGATTAAACACACTGAGAGATGAAACACACTGAGAGATGAAACACACTGAGAGATGAAACACACTGAGAGATGAAACACACTGAGAGATGAAACACACTGAGAGATGAAACACACTGAGAGATGAAACACACTGAGAGATTAAACACACTGAGAGATGAAACACACTGAGAGATGAAACACACTGAGATGTGAAACACATAGTACAGCAGGGTGAGGAGAGGAGAGGAGAGGAGAGGAGAGGAGAGGAAAGGAAAGGAAAGGAAAGGAAAGGAAAGAGAGGTGAGGAGAGTAGAGAGGAGATGAAAGGAAAAGAGGGAGAGGAGGGAGAGGAGAGGAAAGGAGGGATATGATATGAGAGGAGAGGAAGGAGAGTAGAGCTGTGGAGAGAAGGGAGGAGAGAGTCAAGAGGAGAGGAGACTAGAGGGGAGGAGAGGAGAGGAGAGGGGAGGAGGTTAGGAGAGGATAGACAGGAAAAGAGGAAAGTAGCAGAGAGGGAAGGGCAGGAGAGGAGGGAGTGGAGAAGAAAGGGGAAATGAGTTTAACAGTACTTTGTAAATGCATGTTGAAGACAGGGAGACACAGAGCTTTGGAGTGTCTGTTCTATACTGTCTACAGTGAAAGTGTCTTTACCGTATCGTTGCAGGATGATTTACCTTTGAAAAGGAGAGAAGGCAGAGCTGCTTTGAGGACGCCAACAGCAAGATATTCACCTTTCTGAATAAATAACCCTGCTTGACTGGGACGTTAGCGCTCCGCAGGATAAAACACTAGTCTTCCAAACCTCCACCTCCTGGAGCATTGAGTCAATGCATCTCCCTTCAAAACCACCATAAAACCACCTCATCGCATGGACAGAAAGAAAGTCCTCTCTAGGAAAAAGAAAGGTGGAGGAGTATGTTTCATGATTAACTACTCATGATGCGATTGCAGTAGCGTACAGGAACTCAAATCCTTACTTTTTCCCAATCTGGAATATCTCACTATCAAATACAGACCGCATTATCTACCGAGAGAAATCTCTTCGGTTATCATCACAGCCTCGTATATTCCCCCTCAAGCCAACACTGCAACGACTCTCAAGGAACGACACTGCAATTTTTGCAAACTGGAAATCGCATATCCTGAGACCGCATTTATTGTAGCTTGGGTCGTTATTAATTAGGCAAATCTGAGGAAAACCAAAGTTTGCCTGCACACTCGCTCATCAAGAATTATTGACCATTCCGGGACGCCTTCAAGGCCCTCCTCCGCCCTGCCTTCATCAAATCAGATCACGCCTCCAGTTTGTTCCTCCATTCCTATAGGCAGAATCTTAGACAGGAAGTACCCATGGTAATTACTGTTCAAGTTGGACTGAACAATCAGAATCTTTGCCTCAAGATTCTTTTGATCACATGGACTGAGATATAGTATTGGCATATGCAATGACTCAGTGAATGAGTTCATCAGGAAGTGAATAGAGGATGTTGTTCGCACTGTGACGATTAGAACTTATCCAAACCAAAAACAGTGGATAGATGGCAGCATTCGTGCATAACCGGAAGCGGCGCAAACCACCTCATTTAACAACAACAAGGTAACTGGGAACATGGATGAGAACAAAAAAATCGAGCTATGCCTTCCGTAAGGTAATCAAACACGCAATACGTCAGTACAGATACAAAGTGGAGTCGCAATTCATTAACTCAGACATGAGACGTATGTGGCAGCGACTGCAGGAAGTCACGGATTATAAAGGGAAAACCTGCCATCTTGCGGACACTGACGCCTTAATCCCAGACAAGCTAAACACCTTCTTCGCCCGCTTCAAGGAAAACATAGGACTGCCAACATGAGGACTGTGAGCTCTCATTCTCCATGGTCAACATTTAAGGGTTAATCCTTGCAAGGCATGCAAGGCCCAGCTGTCATCCAAAGCTGTGTCCTTAGAACATGTGCAGACCAGCTGGCTGGATTGTAATGGACATATCCACAGTGGGATATTGGTTATGTTGCACTTCCTAAGGCTTCCAATAGATGCCAACCGTCTTTAGAAACTTGTTTGAGGATTCTACTGTGAAGTGGGACCGAATGAGAGAGGAATGAGTCAGAGGTCTGCCAGCAGTCACGCGCTGGTCACGCGCATTTCACATGAGAGGTAGTTCGCCCTCCTTTGCTTTGCTGAAGATAAAGGAATTCTCGGGTTGGAATAATATTGAAGTTTTAAATGAAAAACATCCTAAAGATTTATTCATGTCGTTTGACATGTTTCTACGGACAGTAACGGAACTTTTTGACATTTCGTCTGCAACTAGGTAACGTGCTTCGTGACTTTGGATTTGTTTACCAAACGTGCTTACAAGGTTTTGCTTTTTCCTTAAAGCTTTTTTGAAATCTGACACAGCGGTTGCATTAAGGAGAAGTTTATCTATAATTCCATGTCTAACAATTGTATTTTCATTGACATTTATAATAAGTATTTCTGTAAAATGATCTTGCTCTCTGCAATATCACCGGAACTAGTGAACATAACGCGCCAATGTATACTGAGATTTGTTGACATAAATACGCACTTTATCGAACAAAACATACATGTATTGGGTAGCATGAGGTCCTATGAGTGTCATCTGATGAAGATCATCAAAGGTTAGTGATTAAGTTTATCTCTATTTGTGCTTTTTGTGGCTCTTCTCTTTGACTGGAAAAAATGCTGAATTTGTCTCTGACTTGACGGTGACATAACATAATCATTTGTGGTGCTTTCGCTGTAAAGCCTATTTTAAATCGGACACTTTGGTGGGATTAACAACAATTTTACCTTTAAAATGGTATAAGATACATGTATGTTTGAGGAATTCTAATTCTGTTTTTTGAATTTGACGCTCTGCACTTTCACTGGCTGTTGTTATATAAATCCCGTTAACGGGACTGCAGCCCAACGAAGTTAAAGAGTTGTGAGTAGTCGGCCATGCACTTTAGAGACTGCAGCCTATGTACATAGTCATTGAACACTGTAATAATGTTTCCATACTGTTTTACTTCATATGTATATCATGTATTCTAGTCATGACTCATCCTATATAACTCCTGCTGTATACACTTTTTCTATTCCTATACTGTCCATAATGTCCATACACACCATCATACACACTGAGTCCAATGTCTCTTTTACAGATGAGCCCTGAAATACATCAATTGCAGAAAATACAGACATCAATGTACAGTAAATACGAAAGTGAAGCAGAAAGAAAAACACAGTCATAAAAACCAGACATTCATCAGTAATAAGGTCCTGAATCAGCTGTCTGAATCGCCCCAGAGGCACCAGAACATCACATTCATCAGTAATAAGGTCCTGAATCAGCTGTCTGAATCGCCCCAGAGGCACCAGAACATCACATTCATCAGTAATAAGGTCCTGAATCAGCTGTCTGAATCGCCCCAGAGACACCAGAACATCACATTCATCAGTAATAAGGTCCTGAATCAGCTGTCTGAATTACCCCAGAGGCACCAGAACCGTACATTTCAGAACATTTTGAAGATTGTTCCACAAATAATGTGCAAGAAAACCAAAAGCTGATTTACCTAATTAGAGACCAAAGGAATTTCCAGAGTTATCCATCCCTGAGACCAGGAGTGGTATCCAGTATGTCTGAGGTTTAGTGATGATGTTAGGTACAGTGGGATTTCTTTGTAAAAGGGTTTATAAAGGAAAACATAGCAATGTATCAACCTTCATGACATCAAGGAGGGACAACCAACTTTCTAGAAGGCAGTGATGAGCTGTAGAAAAGGCCAGACCTTCAGATGTAGTATTTCCCTATTACACCCTTACTTAGTTTGTCCCTTTTAGTTAGAATGTCCGACATCATCAGTCAATCAACCCTGACGTTCTTTCCAATCATAGACATTCTCTTCAGCCTGCTCGTTGGAAGTCCTGCCTCCAGCCAGTGGGTTTAGATGAAGACAGAACCGATAGTTTGGGATTATCCACAGAACGAATAAGAATACAGGTGGCCACATGTTTAACTGTATTTCTGCATCAAAACGTGCTGTGAGGGGGGATAACGTAGTCCTGGTTATTATACAGTTGAATATTGTAATTGCTTGTGCATCGTCATTGCTAGCAACTACGTTAGCTACTTAGTCGGGCTAACTATTTTCTATGCGGAATTCCCACAATGCATTGCAGTTATTGTGTTTAATACCTGCAGTAGATTATTAGAGATACTGTAGCAGGTTTAAGTTGAGTTAGTGAGGACATAGGAGGGAATACGAGGACATAGGAGAGAATAAGAGGCCATAGGAGGGAATAGGAGAGAATAGGATGACATAGGAGGGAATATGAGGACATAGGAGGGAATTAGGAGGGAATATGAGGACATAGGAGGGAATATGAGGACATAGGAGGGAATATGAGGACATAGGAGGGAATATGAGGACATAGGAGGGAATATGAGGACATAGGAGAGAATAAGAGGACATAGGAGGGAATAGGAGGACATATGAGGACATAGGAGAGAATAAGAGGACATAGGACATAGGAGAACATAAAAGGGAATAGGAGGACATAGGAGGGAATAGGATGTAAATGGAATGAGAGGGTATAGTGATGGATGGATGCTGTGTTAGGTGTGTGTGCATGCTCTCATGATCGCCTTCCTGCTTGCCTGCGTGCATGTGTGTCTCCATTCGTTGTATGAGTCAGGTAGAGATCTCCTACTCACATTCACTCACCCAGTCCCTCACTCCTGGCCTAGGTGGAGGAGCTTCCTGTGTGTGTGTGTGTGTGTGTGTGTCTCCATTCGTTGTATGAGTCAGGTAGAGATCTCCTACACACATTCACTCACTCAGTCCCTCACTCATGGCCTCCCTCGGTGCTGGGTGAGGTACGATGGAGTTGTTTACCCTACTAGGTGGAGTAGCTGTCTACCAGGTGGAAGAGCTTTCTACTAGGTGGAGGAGCTGTCTACTAGGTGGAGGAGCTGTCTACTAGGTGGAGGAGCTGTCTACTAGGTGGAGGAGCTGTCTACTAGGTGGAAGAGCTTTCTACTAGGTGGAGGAGCTGTCTAATAGGTGGAGGAGCTGTCTACTAGGTGGAGGAGCTGTCTACTGGGTGGAGGAGCTGTATACTAGGTGGAGGAGCTGTCTACTGGGTGGAGGAGCTGTCTACTGGGTGGAGGAGCTGTCTACTAGGTGGAGGAGCTGTCTACTAGGTGGAGGAGCTGTCTACTGGGTGGAGGAGCTGTCTACTGGGTGGAGGAGCTGTCTACTGGGTGGAGGAGCTGTCTACTAGGTGGAGGAGCTGTCTACTAGGTGGAGGAGCTGTCTACTGGGTGGAGGAGCTGTCTACTAGGTGGAAGAGCTGTCTACTAGGTGGAGGAGCTGTCTACTGGGTGGAGGAGCTGTCTACTGGGTGGAGGAGCTGTCTAATAGGTGGAGGAGCTGTCTAATAGGTGGAGGAGCTGTCTACTGGGTGGAGGAGCTGTCTAATGGGTGGAGGAGCTGTCTACTGGGTGGAGGAGCTGTCTACTAGGTGGATGAGCTGTCTCCTAGGTGGAGGAGCTTCCTGTGTGTGTGTGTGTGTGTGTGTGTGTGTGTGTGTGTGTGTGTGTGTGTGTGTGTGTGTGTGTGTGTGTGTGTGTGTGTGTGTGTGTGTGTGTGTGTGTGTGTGTGTGTGTGTGTGTGTGTGTGTGTGTGTGTGTGTGTGTGTGTGTTTCAGTAATAGGGTATTTTTTAGGGTATTTTTTGGCTATTTCCGTAGACAATCCTAGTGGTGTCTCTCCGGGGAGTAACTGTGAAAGAACCGACACTCAGAGAGGGACACTCAGAGAGGGACACTCAGAGAGGGACACTCAGAGAGGGACACTCAGAGAGGGACACTCAGAGAGGGACACTCAGAGAGGGACGGAGGAGGAGGGTTTTTATTGATGGGTTTAACCTCCCAGTGTGTATCTGCATACTCATATACACATGAATGCCCACATGTACACACACAAGCACACACACACACACACACACACACACACACACACACACACACACACACACACACACACACACACACACACACACACACACACACACACACACACACACACACACACACACACACACACACACACACACACACACACACACACCTTCCCTTAAATTTCGAGCCATTGGCTGTTTTTACAAGGTAAGGTCATCAGACAGATAGAATGGGACAAATCTGTCAACTCATATTCAAATTGATTAAATATGTGCTTTCTACAGAAATACAAGTAGTGGACAAGTCAAGCCCACCACAGACTGGGGCGGCAGGGTAGCCTAGTGGTTAGAGCATTGGACTACTAACCGATAGGTTAGTTCAAATCCCCGAGCTGACAAGGTACAAAAATCTGTCGTTCTGCTCTGAACAGGCAGTTAACCCACTGTTCCTAGGCCGTCATTGAAAATAAGAATTTGTTCTTAACTGACTTGCCTGGTTAAATGAAGGTAAAAATAAATTCTAAAAAGACTGATGGTTAAAAAACAAATGCTGTCCTCATGTTGTGTCTCTGAGCACGCAGGCACATTTCCTTGCCATTCTCTCACAGTGGAGCGGGATGCAACTGACAATCATATCAGAACCACAATGGCACCTTTTAAGCTGTGGAGGTAGTGTAGTAGTGACATATGAAGGGAATGTGAGAGTGTATCTAAGAGGGAGTCACAGAAGAGACACATCTGAAAAAAGTCATGACAACAACACTGAGAGGGGAAAACTGCCAAAACAACATTGACGAGATTTTTGAGCTAAGGGGGAGAAGGGAATGCCACACATGTAGACACACAAACACACAACAGTGTCTGCCAAGAGGCCTTTCGCCCAATAATACAACTTCAACAGGAAGCAATAAGAATGAGAGAGAGGGAGAGGGAGAGGGAGAGGGAGAGGGAGACACAGAGACAGAGAGAGAGAGAGAGAGAGAGGGAGAGAGAGAGAGAGAGAGCGGCGAGAGAGAGAGAGAGAGAGAGAGAGAGAGAGAGAGAGAGAGAGAGAGAGAGAGAGAGAGAGAGAGAGAGAGAGAGAGAGAGAGAGAGAGAGAGAGAGAGAGAGAGAGAGAGAGGGGGGGTAGAGAGAGAGAGAGAGAGAGAGAGAGAGAGAGAGAGAGAGAGAGAGAGAGAGAGAGAGAGAGAGAGAGAGAGAGAGAGAGAGAGAGAGAGAGAGAGAGAGAGAGAGAGAGAGAGAGAGAGAGAGAGAGAGAGAGAGAGAGGGAGAGAGAGAGAGAGAGAGAGAGAGAGAGAGAGAGAGAGAGAGAGAGAGAGAGAGAGAGAGAGAGAGAGAGAGAGAGAGAGAGAGAGAGAGAGAGAGAGAGAGAGAGAGAGAGAGAGAGGGGGGGGGGGGTAAGAGAGAGAGAGAGAGAGAGAGAGAGAGAGGAGGGGGGGTAAGAGAGAGAGATAGTTAGGATAGAGAAAGGGACCTTGTTCCTGAATGCAGTTTGAGATCCTGTGGGACACACACTCCTGAAATCAATTAACGACCCGCCAGCAGTATCACTGTTTCAGAGACACACACACCACCCTGAAATGACAGTACAGAAATAGACTGCACACACATACACACACACATAGTGATTTGGAGGAGAGGGGCTGAGTAGGACATGGTGAGTGAACCGTACAGGGACAGGGTAAAAATTGTCTCAGGGTGATTCCCTTGACCCCTTGACCCCACACCTCCATCGGAGAATAGCCCAGGACATTCATACACATCGGATCATACTAGTGTCTGACAGAGTAGGTTCAGTAAAACATGCCTGCCTTGCATTGGCTTTAGCTCAGCAGGCGACTACAATGTTGTAGTATTGCTGTTGAATGAACCGACTAAGATTTCAATAGATGGTCAACATCACAAAGTGGATGTTGAGGAACAGAGAACAGAGAACAGAGTGAGGAGCAGAGAACAGAGAGAGGAGTAGAGAACAGAGAGAGGAGCAGAGAACAGAGAGAGGAGTAGAGAACAGAGAGAGGAGTAGAGAACAGAGAGAGGAGTAGAGAACAGAGAGAGGAGTAGAGAACAGAGAGAGGAGCAGAGAACAGAGAGAGGAGTAGAGAACAGAGAGAGGAGTAGAGAACAGAGAGAGGAGTAGAGAACAGAGAGAGGAGTAGAGAACAGAGAGAGGAGTAGAGAACAGAGAGAGGAGCAGAGAACAGAGAGAGGAGTAGAGAACAGAGAGAGGAGTAGAGAACAGAGAGAGGAGTAGAGAACAGAGAGAGGAACAGAGAACAGAGAGAGGAGTAGAGAACAGAGAGAGGAGTAGAGAACAGAGAGAGGAGTAGAGAACAGAGAGAGGAGCAGAGAACAGAGAGAGGAGTAGAGAACAGAGAGAGGAGTAGAGAACAGAGAGAGGAGCAGAGAACAGAGAGAGGAGTAGAGAACAGAGAGAGGAGTAGAGAACAGAGAGAGGAGTAGAGAACAGAGAGAGGAGTAGAGAACAGAGAGAGGAGTAGAGAACAGAGAGAGGAGTAGAGAACAGAGAGAGGAGTAGAGAACAGAGAGAGGAGTAGAGAACAGAGAGAGGAGCAGAGAACAGAGAGAGGAGTAGAGAACAGAGAGAGGAGCAGAGAACAGAGAGAGGAGTAGAGAACAGAGAGAGGAGCAGAGAACAGAGAGAGGAGTAGAGAACAGAGAGAGGAGCAGAGAACAGAGAGAGGAGTAGAGAACAGAGAGAGGAACAGAGAACAGAGAGAGGAGTAGAGAACAGAGAGAGGAGTAGAGAACAGAGAGAGGAGCAGAGAACAGAGAGAGGAGTAGAGAACAGAGAGAGGAGTAGAGAACAGAGAGAGGAGTAGAGAACAGAGAGAGGAGTAGAGAACAGAGAGAGGAGTAGAGAACAGAGAGAGGAGCAGAGAACAGAGAGAGGAGTAGAGAACAGAGAGAGGAGTAGAGAACAGAGAGAGGAGTAGAGAACAGAGAGAGGAGTAGAGAACAGAGAGAGGAGTAGAGAACAGAGAGAGGAGTAGAGAACAGAGAGAGGAGTAGAGAACAGAGAGAGGAGTAGAGAACAGAGAGAGGAGCAGAGAACAGAGAGAGGAGTACAGAAAAGAGTGAGGAGTACAGAACAGAGAGAGGAGCAGAGAACAGAGAGAGGAGTAGAGAACAGAGAGAGGAGTAGAGAACAGAGAGAGGAGTACAGAAAAGAGAGAGGAGCAGAGAACAGAGAGAGGAGTACAGAACAGAGAGAGGAGCAGAGAACAGAGAGAGGAGCAGAGAACAGAGAGAGGAGTAGAGAACAGAGAGAGGAGCAGAGAACAGAGAGAGGAGTAGAGAACAGAGGTAGGGGTAGAGAACAGAGGTAGGGGTAGAGAACAGAGAGAGGAGTAGAGAACAGAGAGAGGAGTAGAGAACAGAGAGAGGAGCAGAGAACAGAGAGAGGAGTAGAGAACAGAGAGAGGAGCAGAGAACAGAGAGAGGAGTAGAGAACAGAGGTAGGGGTAGAGAACAGAGAGAGGAGCAGAGAACAGAGAGAGGAGCAGAGAACAGAGAGAGGAGCAGAGAACAGAGAGAGGAACAGAGAAAAGAGAACAGAGAGAGGAGCAGAGAAAAGAGAGAGGAGCAGAGAAAAGAGAGAGGAGTAGAGAACAGAGAGAGGAACAGAGAACAGAGAAAGGAACAGAGAACAGAGAGAGGAGTACAGAAAAGAGTGAGGAACAGAACAGAGAGAGGGACAGAGAACAGAGAGAGGAACAGAGAACAGAGAGAGTAGCAGAAAACAGAGAGATGGACAGAGAACAGAGAGAGGAAGAGAACAGAGAGAGGAACAGAGAGAGGCACAGAGAACAGAGAACAGAGATAGTAGCAGAGAACAGAGAGAGGAGCAGAGAACAGAGAGAGGAACAGAGAACAGAGAGAGTAGCAGAAAACAGAGAGAGGAGTAGAGAACAGAGAGAGGAGCAGAGAACAGAGAGAGGAGTACAGAAAAGAGAGAGGAGCAGAGAACAGAGAGAGGAGCAGAGAACAGAGAGAGGAGCAGAGAACAGAGAGAGGAGTACAGAAAAGAGAGAGGAGTAGAGAACAGAGAGAGGAGTAGAGAACAGCGAGAGGAGCAGAGAACAGAGAGAGGAGTAGAGAACAGAGAGAGGAGTACAGAAAAGAGTGAGGAGCAGAGAACAGAGAGAGGAGCAGAGAACAGAGAGAGGAGCAGAGAACAGAGAGAGGAGTAGAGAACAGAGAGAGGAGTAGAGAACAGAGAGAGGAGTAGAGAACAGAGAGAGGAGTAGAGAACAGCGAGAGGAGCAGAGAACAGAGAGAGGAGTAGAGAACAGAGAGAGGAACAGAGAACAGAGAGAGTAGCAGAAAACAGAGAGATGGACAGAGAACAGAGAGAGGAAGAGAACAGAGAGAGGAACAGAGAGAGGCACAGAGAACAGAGAACAGAGTGAGGAGCAGAGAACAGAGAGAGGAGCAGAGAACAGAGAGAGGAGTAGAGAACAGAGAGAGGAACAGAGAACAGAGATAGTAGCAGAGAACAGAGAGAGGAGTAGAGAACAGAGAGAGGAGTAGAGAACAGAGAGAGGAGTAGAGAACAGAGAGAGGAGCAGAGAACAGAGAGAGGAGTAGAGAACAGAGAGAGGAATACAGAACAGAGAGAGGAGTAGAGAACAGAGAGAGGAACAGAGAACAGAGAGAGTAGTAGAGAACAGAGAGAGGAGTAGAGAACAGAGAGAGGAGCAGAGAACAGAGAGAGGAGTACAGAAAAGAGTGAGGAGCAGAGAACAGAGAGAGGAGTAGAGAACAGAGAGAGGAGTAGAGAACAGAGAGAGGAGCAGAGAACAGAGAGAGGAGTAGAGAACAGAGAGAGGAGCAGAGAACAGAGAGAGGAGTAGAGAACAGAGAGAGGAGTAGAGAACAGAGAGAGGAGTAGAGAACAGAGAGAGGAGTAGAGAACAGAGAGAGGAGTAGAGAACAGAGAGAGGAACAGAGAACAGAGAGAGGAGTAGAGAACAGAGAGAGGAGTAGAGAACAGAGAGAGGAACAGAGAACAGAGAGAAGTAGAGAACAGAGGTAGGGGTAGAGAACAGAGAGAGGAACAGAGAAAAGAGAACAGAGAGAGGAGCAGAGAAAAGAGAGAGGAGCAGAGAAAAGAGAG
Source organism: Oncorhynchus gorbuscha (assembly GCF_021184085.1). Classification (NCBI taxonomy): domain Eukaryota; kingdom Metazoa; phylum Chordata; class Actinopteri; order Salmoniformes; family Salmonidae; genus Oncorhynchus; species Oncorhynchus gorbuscha. The sequence continues at coordinate 90,292,498 of NC_060182.1, read as the reverse complement.
AGGAGTAGAGAACAGAGAGAGGAACAGAGAACAGAGAGAGGAGTAGAGAACAGAGAAAGGAACAGAGAACAGAGAGAGTAGCAGAGAACAGAGAGAGGAACAGAGAACAGAGAGAGGAACAGAACAGAGAGAGGGACAGAGAACAGAGAGAGGAACAGAGAACAGAGAGAGTAGCAGAAAACAGAGAGATGGACAGAGAACAGAGAGAGGAAGAGAACAGAGAGAGGAACAGAGAGAGGCACAGAGAACAGAGAACAGAGTGAGGAGCAGAGAACAGAGAGAGGAGCAGAGAACAGAGAGAGGAGTAGAGAACAGAGAGAGGACCAGAGAACAGAGAGAGGACCAGAGAACAGAGAGAGGAACAGAGAACAGAGATAGTAGCAGAACATAGAGAGGAACAGAGTACAGAGAGAGGAGTAGAGAACAGAGAGAGGAACAGAGTACAGAGAGAGGAACAGAGAACAGAGAGAGGAAGAGAACAGAGAGAAGAACAGAAAGGGTTACAGAGAACAGAGAGAGGAGTAGAGAACAAAGAGAGGAACAGAACAGAGAGAGGAACAGAACAGAGAGAGGAACAGAACAGAGAGAGGAACAGAACAGAGAGTTGAACAGAACAGAGAGTTGAACAGAACAGAGAGATGAACAGAACAGAGAGAGCAACAGAACAGAGAGAGCAACAGAACAGAGAGAGCAACAGAACAGAGAGAGCAACAGAACAGAGAGAGGAACAGAACAGAGAGAGGAACAGAGAGATGAACAGAGAACAGAGAGAGGAACAGAACAGAGAGAGCAACAGAGAAAAGAGAACAGAGAGAGGAGCAGAGAAAAGAGAGAGGAGTAGAGAACAGAGAGAGGAACAGAGAACAGAGAAAGGAACAGAGAACAGAGAGAGTAGCAGAGAACAGAGAGAGGAACAGAACAGAGAGAGGAACAGAGAGAGGCACAGAGAACAGAGAACAGAGTGAGGAGCAGAGAACAGAGAGAGGAGCAGAGAACAGAGAGAGGAGTAGAGAACAGAGAGAGGACCAGAGAACAGAGAGAGGAGTAGAGAACAGAGAGAGGAGTAGAGAACAGAGAGAGGAGTAGAGAACAGAGAGAGGAGTAGAGAACAGAGAGAGGAGTAGAGAACAGAGAGAGGAGCAGAGAACAGAGAGAGGAGCAGAGAACAGAGAGAGGAGTACAGAAAAGAGTGAGGAGCAGAGAACAGAGAGAGGAGCAGAGAACAGAGAGAGGAGTACAGAAAAGAGTGAGGAGCAGAGAACAGAGAGAGGAGCAGAGAACAGAGAGAGGAGCAGAGAACAGAGAGAGGAGCAGAGAACAGAGAGAGGAACAGAGAACAGAGAGAGGAGTAGAGAACAGAGAGAGGAACAGAGAACAGAGAGAAGTAGAGAACAGAGGTAGGGGTAGAGAACAGAGAGAGGAACAGAGAAAAGAGAACAGAGAGAGGAGCAGAGAAAAGAGAGAGGAGCAGAGAAAAGAGAGAGGAGTAGAGAACAGAGAGAGGAACAGAGAACAGAGAAAGGAACAGAGAACAGAGAGAGTAGCAGAGAACAGAGAGAGGAACAGAGAACAGAGAGAGGAACAGAACAGAGAGAGGGACAGAGAACAGAGAGAGGAAGAGAACAGAGAGAAGAACAGAAAGGGGAACAGAGAACAGAGAGAGGAGTAGAGAACAAAGAGAGGAACAGAACAGAGAGAGGAACAGAACAGAGAGAGGAACAGAACAGAGAGAGGAACAGAACAGAGAGTTGAACAGAACAGAGAGTTGAACAGAACAGAGAGATGAACAGAACAGAGAGAGGAACAGAGAGAGCAACAGAACAGAGAGAGGAACAGAACAGAGAGAGGAACAGAGAGATGAACAGAGAACAGCGAGAGGAACAGAACAGAGAGAGGAACAGAGAACAGAGAGAGGAACAGAACAGAGAGTTGAACAGAACAGAGAGATGAACAGAACAGAAAGAGGAACAGAACAGAGAGAGGACCAGAGTGAGGAACAGAACAGAGAGAGGAACAGAACAGAGAGATGAACAGAACAGAGAGAGGACCAGAGTGAGGAACAGAATAGAGAGATGAGCAGAACAGAGAGTTGAACAGAACAGATAGAGGAACAGAAGAGAGTTGAACAGAACAGATAGAGGAACAGAACAGAGAGAGGAACAGAACAGAGAGAGGGACAGAACAGAGAGAGGAACAGAACAGAGAGAGGGACAGAACAGAGAGAGGGACAGACAACAGAGAGAGTAGCAGAGAACAGAGAGAGGAACAGAATAGAGAGAGGAGCAGAACAGAGAGTTGAACAGAACAGATAGAGGAACAGAAGAGAGTTGAACAGAACAGATAGAGGAACAGAACAGAGAGAGGAACAGAACAGAGAGAGGGACAGAACAGAGAGAGGGACAGAACAGAGAGAGGAACAGAACAGAGAGAGGTGCAGAGAACAGAGAGAGGAACAGAGAACAGAGAGAGGAACAGAGAACAGAGAGAGGATGAGAACAGAGAGAGGGACAGAACAGATAGAGGAACAGAACAGAGAGAGGAACAGAACACAGAGAGGAACAGAACAGGGAGAGGCACAGAGAGATGAACAGAGAACAGAGAGAGGAACAGAACAGAAAGAGGGACAGAACAGATAGAGGAACAGAACAGAGAGAGGAACAGAACAGAGAGAGGAACAGAACAGAGAGAGGAACAGAGAGAGGAACAGAACAGAGAGAGGGACAGAACAGATAGAGGAACAGAACAGAGAGAGGAACAGAACAGAGAGAGGAACAGAGAGAGGAACAGAACAGAGAGAGGGACAGAACAGAGAGAGGAACAGAACAGAGAGAAGTGCAAAGAACAGAGAGAGGAACAGAACAGAGAGAGGAACAGAGAACAGAGAGAGGAACAGAGAGATGAACAGAGAACAGAGAGAGGATGAGAACAGAGAGAGGGACAGAACAGATAGAGGAACAGAACAGAGAGAGGAACAGAACACAGAGAGGAACAGAACAGAGAGAGGAACAGAGAGATGAACAGAGAACAGAGAGAGGAACAGAACAGAGAGAGAGGAGAAAGAGAGAACCTGAGGTGGCCTTCATAAAGCAGAAGAAAGAGTCCCCAGTGCCCTCCCACTACTAGTGAGAAAACATTTAGGAGAGAGATAGAGAAGGAAAGAGGCGTGATGACATGCAGATGTTTTATTTTCCTTGCTCTGAGAGCGGGGGTTGGGGGGCTTATCTTTGTCTCTACGGTAACTGACTCTCGTTGTTTAATGGAAGTCCTGAACTTGCTGTTTCCTTGGAGCCAGCAGCCAATCAGGGGCCAGGGATTTCAGGTGTGGGGTTAGTGTGCTCTATAAGGGGCCATGGACACATATATATATATATATATATATATATATAGAGAGAGAGAGAGAGAGAGAGAGAGAGAGAGAGAGAGAGACAGAGAGAGAGAGAGAGAGAGAGAGAGAGAGAGAGAGAGAGAGAGAGAGAGACAGAGAGAGAGAGAGAGAGAGAGAGAGAGAGAGAGAGAGAGAGAGAGAGAGAGAGAGAGAGAGAGAGAGAGAGAGAGAGAGAGAGAGAGAAAAGGAGCTCGAAAAAATTGTTTTAACTGAGAGATGAAGGTTGAGGAGAAAGAGTAGAGAGAAAAGAGAGAGTGAAAGAGGGCAAGGAGGGAGAGAAGAGAGGAGGTCAGAGATAATTGAAAAAGAGAGTGGAAGCCTACGCTCCCTGAAGACAGAGACAGTCATGCACTATCTAGTTAGCAATGTTGCTTGTCTACCAGTCAGGTAGGTCACTACATGGCCATGCTGGGAAGGATTACAAGTGGCGATATCATCAGAACTATGAGCATCAAGTACATCAGCCTGGTATAGTTTACAGCATCAGGGAGTTGTGGTTTGATTTCCATGTGTTGCTGGAACTCGACTGCAAGTGTTATTGTGATATGCAGTCGTCTCGCTGAACTATTTTAGGATGAATGAACTAAACTGTAAGACGTTCTGGATAAGAGCGTCTGCTAAATTACTACCATGTAAAACGCATTACTTATTTTCTTTTCAGTATGACCATATAGTTACAACCCTTTTGAATCCCTGTGATATTCTCCTGGATGAGTAACACTATCAGACGGTCCCAGACACCTGACTGTCTCCTGGATGAGTAACACTGTCAGACGGTCCCAGACACCTGACTGTCTCCTGGATGAGTAACACTGTCAGACGGTCCCAGACACCTGACTGTCTCCTGGATGAGTAACACTGTCAGACGGTCCCAGACCCCTGACTGTCTCCTGGATGAGTAACACTGTCAGACGGTCCCAGACACCTGACTGTCTCCTGGATGAGTAACACTGTCAGACGGTCCCAGACCCCTGACTGTCTCCTGGATGAGTAACACTGTCAGACGGTCCCAGACACCTGACTGTCTCCTGGATGAGTAACACTGTCAGACGGTCCCAGACCCCTGACTGTCTCCTGGATGAGTAACACTGTCAGACGGTCCCAGACACCTGACTGTCTCCTGGATGAGTAACACTGTCAGACGGTCCCAGACACCTGACTGTCTCCTGGATGAGTAACACTGTCAGACGGTCCCAGACCCCTGACTGTCTCCTGGATGAGTAACACTGTCAGACGGTCCCAGACACCTGACTGTCTCCTGGATGAGTAACACTATCAGACGGTCCCAGACACCTGACTGTCTCCTGGATGAGTAACACTGTCAGACGGTCCCAGACACCTGACTGTCTCCTGGATGAGTAACACTATCAGACGGTCCCAGACCCCTGACTGTCTCCTGGATGAGTAACACTGTCAGACGGTCCCAGACACCTGACTGTCTCCTGGATGAGTAACACTATCAGATGGTCCCAGACACCTGACTGTCTCCTGGATGAGTAACACTATCAGACGGTCCCAGACCCCTGACTGTCTCCTGGATGAGTAACACTGTCAGACGGTCCCAGACACCTGACTGTCTCCTGGATGAGTAACACTGTCAGACGGTCCCAGACCCCTGACTGTCTCCTGGATGAGTAACACTGTCAGACGGTCCCAGACCCCTGACTGTCTCCTGGATGAGTAACACTGTCAGACGGTCCCAGACACCTGACTGTCTCCTGGATGAGTAACACTGTCAGACGGTCCCAGACACCTGACTGTCTCCTGGATGAGTAACACTGTCAGACGGTCCCAGACACCTGACTGTCTCCTGGATGAGTAACACTGTCAGACGGTCCCAGACACCTGACTGTCTCCTGGATGAGTAACACTGTCAGACGGTCCCAGACACCTGACTGTCTCCTGGATGAGTAACACTGTCAGACGGTCCCAGACACCTGACTGTCTCCTGGATGAGTAACACTGTCAGACGGTCCCAGACACCTGACTGTCTCCTGGATGAGTAACACTGTCAGACGGTCCCAGACCCCTGACTGTCTCCTGGATGAGTAACACTGTCAGACGGTCCCAGACACCTGACTGTCTCCTGGATGAGTAACACTATCAGACGGTCCCAGACACCTGACTGTCTCCTGGATGAGTAACACTGTCAGACGGTCCCAGACACCTGACTGTCTCCTGGATGGGTAACACTGTCAGACGGTCCCAGACACCTGACTGTCTCCTGGATGAGTAACACTGTCAGACGGTCCCAGACACCTGACTGTCTCCTGGATGAGTAACACTATCAGATGGTCCCAGACACCTGACTGTCTCCTGGATGAGTAACACTGTCAGACGGTCCCAGACACCTGACTGTCTCCTGGATGAGTAACACTGTCAGACGGTCCCAGACCCCTGACTGTCTCCTGGATGAGTAACACTGTCAGACGGTCCCAGACACCTGACTGTCTCCTGGATGAGTAACACTGTCAGACGGTCCCAGACCCCTGACTGTCTCCTGGATGAGTAACACTATCAGACAGTCCCAGACACCTGACTGTCTCCTGGATGAGTAACACTGTCAGACGGTCCCAGACACCTGACTGTCTCCTGGATGAGTAACACTATCAGACGGTCCCAGACACCTGACTGTCTCCTGGATGAGTAACACTGTCAGACGGTCCCAGACACCTGACTGTCTCCTGGATGAGTAACACTGTCAGACGGTCCCAGACACCTGACTGTCTCCTGGATGGGTAACACTGTCAGACGGTCCCAGACACCTGACTGTCTCCTGGATGAGTAACACTGTCAGACGGTCCCAGACACCTGACTGTCTCCTGGATGAGTAACACTATCAGACGGTCCCAGACACCTGACTGTCTCCTGGATGAGTAACACTGTCAGACGGTCCCAGACACCTGACTGTCTCCTGGATGAGTAACACTGTCAGACGGTCCCAGACCCCTGACTGTCTCCTGGATGAGTAACACTGTCAGACGGTCCCAGACACCTGACTGTCTCCTGGATGAGTAACACTATCAGACGGTCCCAGACACCTGACTGTCTCCTGGATGAGTAACACTGTCAGACGGTCCCAGACACCTGACTGTCTCCTGGATGAGTAACACTATCAGACGGTCCCAGACCCCTGACTGTCTCCTGGATGAGTAACACTGTCAGACGGTCCCAGACACCTGACTGTCTCCTGGATGAGTAACACTATCAGATGGTCCCAGACACCTGACTGTCTCCTGGATGAGTAACACTATCAGACGGTCCCAGACCCCTGACTGTCTCCTGGATGAGTAACACTGTCAGACGGTCCCAGACACCTGACTGTCTCCTGGATGAGTAACACTGTCAGACGGTCCCAGACACCGGACTGTCTCCTGGATGAGTATAACTGTCAGACGGTCCCAGACACCTGACTGTCTCCTGGATGAGAAACACTGTCAGACGGTCCCAGACACCTGACTGTCTCCTGGATGAGTAACACTATCAGAGGGTCCCAGACACCTGACTGTCTCCTGGATGAGTAACACTGTCAGATGGTCCCAGACACCTGACTGTCTCCAGGATGAGTAACACTATCAGACGGTCCCAGACACCTGACTGTCTCCAGGATGAGTAACACTATCAGACGGTCCCAGACACCTGACTGGAATATTAGTTTTCCAGACTGGGGACTCTGCTCTCACATTTTCCTGGGTTGCATTGGGATAATTTCTTTTACTTGAAAACTGTGGTGGAAAACAGCTCAGCTTCTGAGACCCCTTCAGAAGAGAGGACAAGTCACTGGCAGATACATGCGCACACACTCAAATACACTGAAACATACATACTGTACATACACACTGAAATATACATACTGTACATACACACTGAAACATACATACTGTACATACACACACACACACACACTGAAACATACATACTGTACGTACATACACACACACTGAAACATACATACTGTACATACACACACACACACTGAAACATACATACTGTACATACATACACACTGAAACATACACACTGTACATACATACTGAAACATACACACTGAAACATACATACTGTACACACACACACACACACACTGAAACATACATACTGTACATACACACTGAAACATACACACTGAAACATACATACTGAAACATACATACTGTACATACACACACACACACACTGAAACATACATACTGTACATACATACACACACACTGAAACATACACACTGTACATACATACTGAAACATACACACTGAAACATACATACTGTACACACACACACACACACACACACTGAAACATACATACTGTACATACACACTGAAACATACACACTGAAACATACATACTGTACATACACACTGAAACATACACACTGAAACATACATACTGTACATACATACTGAAACATACACACTGTACATACACACACACACTGAAACATACATACTGTACATACATACTGTACATACATACACACTGAAACATACATACTGTACATACATACACACACACACACACACACACACACTGAAACATACATACTGTACACACACTGAAACATACATACTGTACATACATACACACACACTCAAATACACTGAAACATACACACTGAAACATACACACTGAAACATACATACTGTACATACACACACACACACACACACACTGAAACATACACACTGAAACATACATACTGTACATACACACTGAAACATACACACTGAAACATACATACTGTACATACACACTGAAACATACACACTGAAACATACACACTGAAACATACACACTGAAACATACACACTGTACACACACACACACACACACACACACACACACACACACACACACACACACACACACACACACACACACACACACACACACACACACACACACACACTGAAACATACATACTGTACATAAACACACACACACACACACACACACACACACACACACACACACACACACACACTGAAACATACATACTGTACATACATACACACACACACACACACTGAAACATACA
>NC_060182.1:90251575-90279075 GCF_021184085.1 Oncorhynchus gorbuscha | reverse complement strand
TAATTGAAACTGTAACATTTCTAGACTGAGATTGAGACACGCCCCTTACAGGAAAAATACTTAAAGAACAAGAAGAAAATGTGTTAAACGTGTGTTAGGATCTTAGATTGAGGAAGTTAAAAAAAATCGGGAAAAAGAGGTGATGTGATGAGAAGAGAGGAATATAAAATAACTTAGATAGATTATCAGACTGTTCTTGTCTCATGTTCTCGTCTTCTATGACGTGAAAGTTTGTTATTACCGCTATACAGCATGTCTCCATTATATCTCAGCATCGTCTCATCTCTCTCATGTTAAAGACATTTATAGCCACATAGCCTCATCTCTGATTTAACTGTACATGATCATAAAGAATGTCCAAGATTATCACCACGGAATTTCATTATCACCATTCTGAATATGGGGTATGATAAAGTGCAAGATCACGTGTGTGTGTGTGTGTGTGTGTGTGTGTGTGTGTGTGTGTGTGTGTGTGTGTGTGTGTGTGTGTGTGTGTGTGTGTGTGTGTGTGTGTGTGTGTGTGTGTGTGTGTGTGTGTGTGTGTGTGTGTGTGTGTGTGTGTGTGTGTGACTGCATGTGTAAGCAAGGCGAGAAGGAACAATGACATTCTCTGATTGAGAACCATACCCGGCCAAAACAAAGAAATACAAAAACATAGAAAAAAAGACATAGAATGCCCACCCAAAATCAGAACCCTGACCAAAACAAAATAGAGACATAAAAGCCCTGACCGTCGCTGGAGGCTACTCTGGTCTACTCATGACTATAAAACACAATTGTTTTCTCTTGCAGTTTTTTATTATTTATGGAGGGCGACACTGGAGGCTCCGGACTGGAGGGTGACACTGGAGGCTTCGGACTGGAGGGTGACACTGGAGGCTCCGAACTGGAGGGTGACACTGGAGGCTCCGGACTGGAGGGTGACACTGGAGGCTCCGGACTGGAGGGTGACACTGGAGGCTCCGGACTGGAGGGTGACACTGGAGGCTCCGGACTGGAGGGTGACACAGGAGGCTCCGGACTGGAGGACGACACTGGAGGCTCCGGACTGGAGGGCGACACTGGAGGCTCCGGACTGGAGGACGACTCTGGAGGAGGAGACGCAGAGACAGCCTGGGGAGACCTACAGGAGGCCTGGTGCGTAGAGGAGGCACAGGTCGAACCGGGCTGTGGGGGAGCACTGGAGATCTGGTGCTTACCACTCGCACCTCTCCATTTGGCTCAATGCCCACTTTCACCCGGCACGGGCGGAGTGCAGCTATAGGACGAACTGAGCAGTCCCAGTGCACTGGAGACACTGTGCGCAGAGCCAGCGCAGGATACCCTGGAACGAAACTGCGCACCGGAGACCAGGCGCGCTGAGATTCCACAATCCGCCCTGGCTGGATGCCCACTCTTGAATGGCACTTGCGAGGCCTGGCATGTAGTGCTCCGGGCTATGAGCGTGCTCCGGGCTATGAGCGTGCACTGGAGACACTGTGCGCTTTACCGCATAACACAGTCCCTGACCAGTACCACGCTGCTTCCGGTAAGCACAAGGAATTGGCTCAGGTCTATCGCTTGACTCCACCAATCTCCCCAAAAACATTTTTGGGGGCTGCCTCTCGTGCCTGCTGCGCTGTCTTGCCTCATATCGCCGCCTCTCAGCTTTTCCAGGAGTCCTGAACCCTCTGCTCCTCCATACCACGCTGCTTGGTCCTTTTGTGGTGGGAAGTTCTGTCACGGCTGTTGGAAGAACTGGACCAAGGTGCATCGTGGTGAGCGTACATTTTATTTATTTATATGAAAAGACGCCGAACAAAACAATAAACACTACAAAAACAAACCGTGAAGCTTAAGGCTGTGCCATCAAACAAAGTTAACTTCCCCCCCAAAAAAGGAGGGAAAAAGGGTTACCTAAGTATGGTTCCCAATCAGAGACAACGATAGACAGCTGTCCCTGATTGAGAACCATACCCGGCCAAAACATAGATGTCCAAAATCCTAGAAAAACAAAACATAGAATGCCCACCCCAGATCACATCGTGACCAAACCAAAATGAGACATAAAAAGGCTCACTAAGGTCAGGGCGTGACACTAGTGAATACGAGTTATGACTGATTTGTTGGAGTCATTTGATTTGAATGCATATATATGACAATTAAATAAACTCAAACTGAGAGAGAGTGAGAAAAGAGAGAGAGAAGAGAGAAAAGAGAGGGAGAAGAGAGAGATAAGAGGGGGGAGAGAGAGAGAGAGAGAGAGAGAGAGAGAGAGAGAGAGAGAGAGAGAGAGAGAGAGAGAGAGAGAGAGAGAGAGAGAGAGAGAGAAGACAGCGAGAAGAGAGAGAGAAGAGAGGGAGAGGAGAGAGAAGAGAGAGAATAGAGAAAAGAGAGGGAAAAGAGAGAGAGAAGAGGGAGAAGAGAGAGAGAAGCCAGCGCAGGATAGAGAGAGAGAAGAGAGAAGAGTTCTGAGAACCTGTTCTACTAACACACTGAAGCCTCAGGACGAGAACATCCAACCAATCAGAATAAACCAAATTACAACACAGTCAAAACAAAACTACATTGCTTATTGGGAAACACAAGCACAAGCACAAGCACAAAGCAAAATGCAGTCCTTTCTGGCCCTGAATCGACAGTACACCGTGGCTAACTACTTGACCACGGTTGCTGATCAAAACCTTAGAAAAACCTTGACAAGGTACAGGCTCGGTGAGCACAGCCTTGCCATTGAGAAGGCTAGACACAGGAGAACCTGGCTCCCTGTAGAGGAAAGGCAGTGTAACCACTGAACAACAGCAGAACCTGAGATGGAGCAGCATTTCCTGACAAATTGTAAAAAAATATATATAACACAATTAGAGTGTAATTTCCCCAAATTTTAAACCCTTATTGAAGGTTTCAGAGACCTCTCTGATGAGAGTAGGCTACACGTCACATTTACATTTACATTTAAGTCATTTAGCAGACGCTCTTATCCAGAGCGACTTACAAATTGGATGTCCTGTTGGGGGAGGACACAGAGAGCTGTGGGTTGGCAGCGCAGAGGAGAGGAGAGAGAAGATAGAAGAGAGAGAAGATAGAAGAGAGAGAAGAGAGAGAGAAGCGAAAGAGAGAGAAAGAGAAAGAGATAAATCAATGTCTCTGCAACATTACTGTGAACAACAACAGTGCCAGGGAAGACTAGTTTTCGGGAAAACTGACGTCTGTTACAAGAACACTTCCTTAGTAACGAAGAGAGAAGGAACAGAAAATGACCCGTGTAATGGCAGGAAGTGGAGATGCAGCTACACCACAATGCATCGCCTGGAGCCACACACACACACACACACACACACACACACACACACACACACACACACACACACACACACACACACACACACACACACACACACACACACACACACACACACACACACACACACACACACACACACACACACATAGGAGACAAACACACACACACACATAGGAGACAAACACACACACATATGTGTGTGTCAAATCAAATTAACAACAGTAATTGCAAGCAATAAAAATATATATATAAAAACAAGACACACATAACCCAGAAAATCGTAGAAATAAAATAAGTAGCAACGTCAGAGAAAGGAATATAAATGTCTATTTCTGTCACGACTAGTCAAGGTGGGTGGAATCAGGCGCAGAGAGCAAATAGTGAATAGAGGTTTATTCTCCGGTGAACAAAAATAAACACGGACAACCCAAAATACAAACAGGGTGAAAAATATCCAAAACAGGAATAACAGACAAACCGGAGAAATAAAACACAAAAACACTGACGAAATGACAAAAACAAACAATCCCGCACAAAACAAGGGCGGGACAACCTACATTATATACAGATACTAATTAACTAACACACAGGTGAGAACAAGAGCAGACAGTCCTCAAAAGACCACGTAGACCACGGAGAACAAGAGCAGACAGTCCTCGTAAGACCACGTCGACCACGGAGAACAAGAGCAGACAGTCCTCGTAAGACCACATCGACCACGGAGAACAAGAGCAGACAGTCCTCGTAAGACCACGTCGACCACGGAGAACAAGAGCAGACAGTCCTCGTATGCAGACAGTCCTCGTGAGACTACGTCGACCACGGAGAACAAGAGCAGACAGTCCTCGTAAGACCACGTCGACCACGGAGAACAAGAGCAGACAGTCCTCGTAAGACCACGTCGACCACGGAGAACAAGAGCAGACAGTCCTCGTAAGACCACGTCGACCACGGAGAACAAGAGCAGACAGTCCTCGTATGCAGACAGTCCTCGTGAGACCACGTCGACCACGGAGAACAAGAGCAGACAGTCCTCGTAAGACCACGTCGACCACGGAGAACAAGAGCAGAAAGTCCTTGTGTGCAGACAGTCCTCATGAGCAGACAGTCCTCATGAGCAGACAGTCCTCGTGAGCAGACAGTCCTCGTGAGCAGACAGTCCTTGAATGCAGACAGTCCTCGTGAGCAGACAGTCCTCGTGAGCAGACAGTCCTCGTGAGCAGACAGTCCTTGTGAGCAGACAGTCCTCGTGTGCAGACAGTCCTCGTGTGCGTGATCCATGACTGTCTATAGTCCCTGCCACATATGTCTCGTGTCTGAGCCGTTGAATTGCGACTCTACTTTGTCCCTGTACTGTCATTTTGCCACTTTGATTACCTTATGCAGGTCGTAGCTGGTCTATTTGTACATGTCCATGTTCCCAGTCACCTTGCCATGGTTAAATGTGTTGGTTTACCCTTTCAGTTTTGCGTGAATGCTGTCATCTATCCAAGGTTTCTGGCCTGGACAAGTTCTAATCGTCACAGTAGGATCGACCTCCTCTATGCACTTCCTGACACTTCTTCAGGATTGGTGGGTTCCCTGTGGGACGGTTGAGCTAACGTAGGCTGATGCGATTAGCATGAGGATGTAAGTAACAAGAACATTTCCCAGGACATAGACATATCTGATATTAGCAGAAAGCTTAAATTCTTGTTAATCTAACAGCACTGTCCAATTAACAGTACCTATTACATACTATTGTTTGAGGAGAGGGCACAGTTTTGAACATGAAGAGATATTAATAAACAAATTAGGCACATTTGGGCAGTCTTGATACAATATTTTGAACAGAAATGAAATGGTTCATTGGATCAGTCTAAAACTTTGCAAATACACTGCTGCCATCTAGTTGCCAATATCTAAACTGCACCTGGGCTGGAATTGTCACGTTCTGACCTTTTTTATGTCTTTGTGTTAGGTTGGTCAGGGCGTGAGTTGGGATGGGTAGTCTATGAACGCTTTGGTCCTCACCTTCTTCCACCTACGACAGGAATAATACATCATGGCCGTTCTCTTGTATTTCAAAGATGATGGTACAAAAACATACAAAAATACGGTCGGTCGTTCTTTGTATTCTCTTTTACCAGATCTAATGTGTTATATTCTACTACATTCCTTTCACATTTCCACAAACTTCAAAGTATTTCCTTTCAAATGGTACCAAGAAAACGCATATCCTTGCTTCAGGTCCTGAGCTACAGGCAAATAGATTTGGGTATGTCATATTAGGCGAAAATTGCAAAAAAGGGAGCCGATCCTTAAGAGGCTAATTTTAACTCATTCACTAACTCAGTGTATACACCAATAGTATTCTCAGAGGCAACCTGGAAAATTTCCCCGTCTGCTTGATCAAAATAATCTGGAAGCATGGATTCCGATTGGTCAGACCAACATTGAACAGTCCTTACCAACGGGAGCTTCCTGTTTAAGTTTCTGGCTAGATGTGAGGAGAGGAGCATAATGGAGGTGTGATCTGATTTTCTGAAGGGAGTGCAAGAGGTTGCCTTATAGCCATCTAATCTCCCTCCTGGGAGGGGAGATTAGCAATGATCCAGGGCCAGGTTGCGCGTGTAGCGCAGATGTGTTGATAGAATTTTGGTAGCATTTTCCTCAGATTACCTTTATTAAAGTCCCCAGCTACAATAAATGTGTCCAGTGTGGTCCAGTGTAGTTCATTGCATCATTGTAGTCCAGTGTAGTCCAGTGTAGTCCAGTGTAGTCCAGTGTGGTCCAGTGTAGTCCAGTGTAGTCCAGTGTGGTCCAGTGTGGTCCAGTGTAGTCCAGTGTAGTCCAGTGTGGTCCAGTGTAGTCCAGTGTAGTCCAGTGTAGTCCAGTGTAGTTCATTGAGAGCTGTCTCAGTATTGGCTACGGGGAATATACACAGTGCAGTGACGATGATTGAAGAAAATGATCTCGGGAGGTAATGCTGTAATGTGATGGTCAGGTATTTCGGGAGAACAAAAGGACACGAGTTCCTGTAAGTTACCACAATTACACCATGAGATGTTAATAAAACTCCTCCACCTTCTTTTTTCAGAGTCCCTGATGTCTCTCTGGAAGAAGATCCTCGACCTGAGCTCGTCTACTTTATTTCCCAAGGACTGAATGTTAGCGTGTGTGTGTGTGTGTGTGTGTGTGTGTGTGTGTGTGTGTGTGTGTGTGTGTGTGTGTGTGTGTGTGTGTGTGTGTGTGTGTGTGTGTGTGTGTGTGTGTGTGTGTGTGTGTGTGTGTGTGTGTGTGTGTGTGTGTGGTCTTGAAGCTTGAGGCTGTGAGACAGGTGGTCCTAGCAAAGATTCAACATTTGTGTCACGTTCTGACCATAGTTCTGTTATTTTATTCTCTGTTTTAGTATGGTCGGGGCGTGAGTTGGGGTGGGCAGTCAATGTTTGTTTTTCTACGTTGGTTTTTGTATTCGGCCTAGTATAGTTCTCAATCAGAGGCAGGTGTTGTCTGTTGTCTCTGATTTAGAATCATACATAGGTAGCCTGGGCCACGCGGTACTGTTTCGGTTTTGTAAATTCACCTTGTTATTTTCTGTTTAAACACTTACCACGCTGCGCTTTGGTCCGATCCTTCTTCCACCTCTGAATGGCATTACAATTTGCTTGCAAATGTTGCATATCCTAGAGAAGGATCTGGGGGAAATGAATAATGAAACTGTTCAAGTGGTGAGATAGTGTCTTAAACACACCACATGTGATGTTTTCTTCCTGAGCTGAAGAGAGGGGGGTTAGGTGTCCCGAATATTGAGTGGATTTACACTGCTATCAGACTGACTCACCTGTTAAACATGTTCAACAGTGATGATGTGACAGTTAAAGGAGATACGATTAGGAATCTCCCTCCTTCTGGACCTACGGAGGCGGAAGGTTCCACTGGTCAGGGACACTGAGGACAACTTCCTGGGCTTCAGGAGGAAGGCCAATGGAATATTGAACAATCGTGCTGCAGGCTTTGAAGTCTGGTCAGACTGGCCGGACCTCAACAACCTGTGCGACCGGACTGGAGTGGACCTCGGGTGGACACGGACTGATTTGCAAACTGAGCCAGTGACTGATTCTGATGTAGTTGTGGCAGATCGATGTTGTTGTGGAGACTTCTGTCACCCATCATGGAACATCTCACCCTACAGTTCATCCAGGGCAAATGTCCTTGGTATCAGATGGATGCAGCTACTGCAACACTGGACTGGCCTGAGGCTGCAGGGGAAACTCACTGCTCTGGGCTGTGCTGACCACTCTGTCTCCCAGCTCCTGCAACACTGGACTGGCCCGAGGCTGCAGGGGAAACTCACTGCTCTGGACTGTGCTGACCACTCTGTCTCCCAGCTCCTGCAACACTGGACTAGCCTGAGGCTGCAGGGGAAACTCACTGCTCTGGGCTGTGCTGACCACTCTGTCTCCCAGCTCCTGCAACACTGGACTGGCCCGAGGCTGCAGGGGAAACTCACTGCTCTGGACTGTGCTGACCACTCTGTCTCCCAGCTCCTGCAACACTGGACTGGCCCGAGGCTGCAGGGGAAACTCACTGCTCTGGACTGTGCTGACCACTCTGTCTCCCAGCTCCTGCAACACTGGACTAGCCTGAGGCTGCAGGGGAAACTCACTGCTCTGGGCTGTGCTGACCACTCTGTCTCCCAGCTCCTGCAACACTGGACTGGCCCGAGGCTGCAGGGGAAACTCACTGCTCTGGGCTGTGCTGACCACTCTGTCTCCCATTCCATGTACCAGAATGCTGCTGTTGGCGAGGACATTCTCACCTTTACTGTTAAGGTGAGGCTGCAAGTTCTACCAACAAAATATAATCTAGCACTCTGGTACCCTGCAAACCATGACCCATTCTGTATTCTACATGAGGCAAATGTAATGGAGTCCATGACCTATTTTATGAATGGCTGCTGTTCAATCAAGGATTTGTATATTACATGACCGCCTTGTTGAACTGATAGCCAGTGAGGTGAGACAAGTGGTCTCACCAACAGCACACATGCATAAACATTCTTGTTTAAGGGGAAGCTGGTGTGATGTTGATGATGATGTGTTTTCCTGTGGCCCAGATACACCAGATATTGTTGTTGTGGGGGGAGGCCAGGGAGTGCTCATTTTGGAAGTGGGCTGCTCGTTGGACGGCTACATGGAGAAGGTCTTTGCAGAGAAGCTGCTTCAGTACCAGCCCCTCGTGGCATGCTGGGACAGCTTCGGGTATAGGTGCATGCTGGGACAGCTTCGGGTGTAGGTGCATGCTGGGACAGCTTCGGGTGTAGGTGCATGCTGGGACAGCCTCGGGTGTAGGTGCATGCTGGGACAGCCTCGGGTGTTGGTACTTGCTGGGACAGCTTCGGGTGTAGGTGCATGCTGGGACAGCTTCGGGTGTAGGTGCATGCTGGGACAGCCTCGGGTGTAGGTGCATGCTGGGACAGCCTCGGGTGTAGGTGCATGCTGGGACAGCCTCGGGTGTAGGTGCATGCTGGAACACCCTCGGGTGTAGGTGCATGCTGGGACAGCCTCGGGTGTAGGTGCATGCTGGGACAGCCTCGGGTGTAGGTGCATGCTGGGACAGCCTCGGGTGTAGGTGCATGCTGGGACAGCCTCGGGTGTAGGTGCATGCTGGGACAGCCTCGGGTGTAGGTGCATGCTGGGACAGCCTCGGGTGTAGGTGCATGCTGGGACAGCCTCGGGTGTAGGTGCATGCTGGGACAGCCTCGGGTGCAGGTGCATGCTGGGACAGCCTCGGGTGTAGGTGCATGCTGGGACAGCCTCGGGTGCAGGTGCATGCTGGGACAGCCTCGGGTGTAGGTGAGGAGGAGGAGACAGGCGCAGGGATGCGTAATATTTTTTTTATTAAGCCTAAATTACGACGTAATTACAATGTAAAGGCAATGGGGACGAAGACCAAACAAACACGTAAAAAAACACAGGGTAGAAACCCAAAACAAAAGAGGAGTAGCTCGAATAAATAACGCACGTGCACAGTGATTAACACACGGGACGAGACCCGTAATCATCTGCGCAATCCACAATGGCACGAAAGCCCAAAACACAGAGCACAGGTACTCACACACACTAACGGACATAGTAACAATAATCGACAGCCCAGTGGAAACCAAAGGGCCCACGTATACAAGTACTAATCAGTGGGAATAGGGGACAGATGGGCATAATGAAAGTTCTGGAGGGATCCGTGACAGTGCTGTTGGCGTTGATATTTGGCAGTCTCGGCCAAGTACACAGGCTTCTAGTGCGTGGCCTCCAGATTGCGGGCCTGACAAAAACTAGTGCAAAGCAGTTGGCTAGGTACTGCTCTGTTCCAGCTGTCGTGGGCAGCTAAGCTGTTTGGAGAAGGAGGTGCTGTCTGTACCCCTGAGGGCATTTGAAGTGTTTGATGTTTTTTTCTGGAGAATTTGATTGGTGGATTCAAAATAAGTATTTAAAGTGTGTGTGTGTGTGTGTGTGTGTGTGTGTGTGTGTGTGTGTGTGTGTGTGTGTGTGTGTGTGTGTGTGTGTGTGTGTGTGTGTGTGTGTGTGTGTGTGTGTGTGTGTGTGTGTGTGTGTGTGTGTGTGTGTGTGTGTGTGTGTAGGGGGGTAATAGCATTAACTGAATATCATTATGGCACAGGACATACTGTATGTAGAGTGCTCATTTAAGCCCATGTTAAAGTAAGAGGTCAAGCCAATGTGTTTATTGGGCTCTGGATCACAGTACAATATAGCTACAGGCTCAACTCCATAGAGACACAGCATTTTATATTTAATTATATGGCTACTCTTTACATAAAAATAACATTGCAGAATGGTCATCAAGCAAAAATTGCTGAACAGGGCTATGTCTTCTACCGTTCTCTCTCTCTCTCTCTCTCTCTCTCTCTCTCTCTCTCAGAACAAGCATTTCGCTACACACGCAATAACATCGGCTAAATATGTGTAGGTGACCAATAAAATTAGATCTTAATAGCTTCCTCTCACTCTCTCCCCTCTCTTTCTTTCTTTCTCTCTCGTTAATAAAATACTATCTCATCTCCTCACAGTGTCTCTCTGAGTAAAGGCTGTAGGTCACTGTGACCTCTCGTCTCTGTACTATGTCCCTCTAACAAGAGACCACACTGAAAGACAACAACAGGCAGAGTGAGAGAGAGGATGAGTGAGAGAGAGGATGAGAGAGAGAGAGGAGGGAGAGAGGGAGAGAGGGAGAGAGGGAGAGAGAGAGAGAGAGAGAGAGAGAGAGAGAGAGAGAGAGAGAGAGAGAGAGAGAGAGAGAGAGAGAGAGAGAGAGAGAGAGAGAGAGAGAGAGAGAGAGAGAGGATGAGAGAGAGAGAGAGAGAGAGAGAGAGAGAGAGAGAGAGAGAGAGAGAGAGAGAGAGAGAGAGAGAGAGAGAGAGAGAGAGAGAGAGAGAGAGAGAGAGAGAGAGAGAGAGAGAGAGAGAGAGAGAGAGAGAGAGAGAGAGAGAGAGAGAAAGATGGAATGGAGAGAGAGAGAGGATGAGAGATAGGGGAGGGAGAGAGAGAGAAAGAGAGAAAGGGTAGAAGAGAGAGAGCGAGAATGAAAGAGGGAATGGAGTGTGAGAGTGAGAGAGACAGGTCAGAGAGGGGAGAGAGAGGGAGCGAGAGAGACAGTTCAGAGAGGGGAGAGAGAGGGAGCGAGAGAGACAGTTCAGAGAGGGGAGAGAGAGGGAGCGAGAGAGAAAGTTCAGAGAGGGGAGAGAGAGGAAGCGAGAGAGACAGGTCAAAGAGGGGAGAGAGAGGGAGCGAGAGACACAGGTCAGAGAGGGGAGAGAGAGGAAGCGAGAGAGACAGGTCAAAGAGGGGAGAGAGAGGGAGCGAGAGACACAGGTCAGAGAGGGGAGAGAGAGGGAGCGAGAGACACAGGTCAGAGAGGGGAGAGAGTGGGAGCGAGAGAGACAGGTCAGAGAGGGGAGAGAGAGGGAGCGAGAGAGACAGGTCAGAGAGGGGAGAGAGAGGAAGCGAGAGAGACAGGTCAAAGAGGGGAGAGAGAGGAAGCGAGAGAGACAGGTCAGAGAGGGGAGAGAGAGGAAGCGAGAGAGACAGGTCAAAGAGGGGAGAGAGAGGGAGCGAGAGAGACAGGTCAGAGAGGGGAGAGAGAGGAAGCGAGAGAGACAGGTCAAAGAGGGGAGAGAGAGGAAGCGAGAGAGACAGGTCAGAGAGGGGAGAGAGAGGAAGCGAGAGAGACAGGTCAGAGAGGGGAGAGAGAGGAAGCGAGAGAGACAGGTCAGAGAGGGGAGAGAGAGGGAGCGAGAGAGACAGGTCAGAGAGGGGAGAGAGAGGGAGCGAGAGAGACAGGTCAGAGAGGGGAGAGAGAGGGAGCGAGAGAGACAGGTCAGAGAGGGGAGAGAGAGGGAGCGAGAGAGACAGGTCAGAGAGGGGAGAGAGAGGGAGCGAGAGAGACAGGTCAGAGAGGGGAGAGAGAGGGAGCGAGAGAGACAGGTCAGAGAGGGGAGAGAGAGGGAGCGAGAGAGACAGGTCAGAGAGGGGAGAGAGAGGAAGCGAGAGAGACAGGTCAAAGAGGGGAGAGAGAGGGAGCGAGAGAGAGAGACAGGTCAGAGAGGAATAAACAAAGACGGGAGAAAGAAAGAGAGGCGAGAGGAAGCTTGCAAATGTGCATATCTGGGGGGAATGAATAACAAGACTATTTAAGTGGTGAGAAAGTGGCTGTGCTTAAACACTCACACTACGTGCAATGTTTTCTTCCTGAGCTGAAGATAGGGGGGTTTAGCTGTTCCGAATATTGAGTGGATTTACACTGCTACCAGACTGACTCACCAGTTAAACATGTTGTCGTGTCTTTGGCTATGCCGGATTAAGTGATATGACATGCTATTCTATAAAATTATTTCTCCGTAATTAATATTACCTGATTGAGCTAATCATGTAAATGTAATTAACTAGAGAGTCGGGGCACCACAAAATAATATTTACAGAGCTGTTATCTTCCGAATAAACTCCTAAATACCTAGTAATATTTTACATCAATAGCAGTCATGCAATTATGTCATAAAGGAAAACGTCCCTGGCGGGCGGAACAGATATGACAGCTGGTTACACAAAAGAAAAGGGGCTGGGTTTGAGTGAAGGAGCGGGAAGACTGAGGGACAAAGGGAGAAGCTGTGCTATCGTAAATACAGTATCTTATGCATTCTAAATTACCGCCCATTTGGAAAAGGAAAATGCAATAAATATTTACTCTGAGCTGCACTTCAGTAGGTTGGTGGTAGATGGAAGGCCGTGTTGCCAAACCGAGTCCTTTGTACTTTGAAGAATGTCTCTGGTGGTCAATTGGATACATTGTAGTAACGTTGTTGTGTGATAGACAGGATACTCTGTCTGTTCCTTCCTAACCGGCGTTTGCAGCTGCTGTTGCTAACTCAACGGCTAGGAGGTATCACTTCTGTAGTGAATAAGAGTTCAAAGTTCATACCATTCGCAACCAAAGCTCACACTGATGTTGGCTTCATTCTGTAGTTATTATCTGAACCATTCTGACATCGGAACGTCGTCCTCACGTCCTCGGAACAGGAGGTTATATTGTCGTCAAGACTTTATATAGGAAGGGAGAGTGGGGCGTGTTTGAAAGGTTTTATAGCCCATGTCCCTTCACAGGGGCGGGCCACTGATTGAGCAGAGCCCTAACCTTATGAAAACCAAAATCTCACATTTTAGAAGCTAAAATCACATTTCATCCCATCACGAATAATTTCATATTCAAACATTTAAATTAAACAACAATTCCTTGTAAATCCGATAACTCTGATGTTTCTACAACTTGATTGAAGTCCACCTGTGGTAAATTCAATTGAATGGACATGATTTGGAAAGGCACACACCTGTCTATATAAGGTCCCACAGTTGACAGTGCATGTCAGACCAAAAACTAAGCCATGAGGTCGAAGGAATAGAGCTCAGAGACAGCATTGTGTCGAAACATAGACCATTTTTGCAGCATTTAAGGTCCCCAAAAACACAGTGGCCTGTTTTTAGTTTTTAATACATTTGCAAAAAGTCAGAAAACTTGTTTTCACTTTGTCATTATGGGGTATTGTGTGTAGATTAATGAGGACATTTAAAAAAAATCATTTTAGAATAAGGCCGTAACGTAACAAAATGTGGAAAAAGGGAAGGGGTCTGAATACTTTCCGAATGCACTGTATGCTTAGATATAATGACAAATACTTGTTTTATATGCTATCTGTCACCTTATGATAATATCAGGATATGTGTGTATTAATTGTGATACTGTGATACAGTATGTGCCTGTTTCTGTGTGTTATGATCCCATGTACTGTGTTTTGATATAATATCCTCAGCATGTTGGTGCAATGTATTGAGATGTGCGATTTAGAACAGTCAGGTTTTATACCCTTAAGGTATAGGGGGCAGCATTTTCACTTTTGGATAAATAGCGTGCCCAATTTCAACTTCCTGCTACTCATGCCAGGAATATAAGATATGCATATTAGTAGTAGATTTGGATAGAAAACACTCTGAAGTTTTTAAAAGTGTTTGAATCATGTCTGTGAGTATATCAGAACATATGTAGCAGGCAAAACCCCGAGGACTAACCATTCAGAATGTTATATTTTTTTGGTCTCTGTCTGTTCACTGATTTCTCATTGGCAAATGATATTTCTTAAGAACCTGTTTTCAGTTCCTACCTCTTTCAATGGATGTCCCCAGTCTTTGGAATTTGGTTGAGGTTATTCCTTTGTGCAATGAAGAAGTACGGCCATCTAGGAACTGGCTAACACTGTTGAGAGTTGCGCAAGACTTGAAAAGTAGCGTTGGTTTGTTGTCTTCCTGTATTGAACACAGATCAACCCGTCTACAATTTGATCGATTATTAACGTTTAAAAATACCTAAAGTTCTATTACAAAAGTATTTTTAAATATTTTGGCAAAGTTTATAGGCAACTTTTGAAATATTTTGTAGTGACGTTGTGTTTTTTGGAAGCTGTTTTTTTCTGAATCAAACACACCAAATAAATGGACATTTTGGATATATATGGACGGAATTAATCGAACAAAGGGACCAATTGTGATGTTTATGGGGCATATTGGAGTGCCAACAAAAGAAGCTCATCAAAGGTAATGCATGTTTTATATTTTATTTCTGTATTTTGTGTAGCGCCTGATAATAGATAATAGCTTCTTATGCTTTCGCCGAAAAGCCTTTTTAAAATCTGACATGTTGGCTGGATTCACAATGAGTGTAGCTTTAATTGAGTATCTTACATGTGTGATTTAATTAAAGTTAGATTTTTATATCATTTTTTTTTATTTGCAGCGCTGCATTTTCCCGTTTTTTTGCCCTAGTGGGACGCAACCGTCCCCTATCCCAATGACAATTGGACAGATAAAGAGGAATGCAGAAAAACATATTTCAGACATAATGATTATGGCTCAGAGATTGCATGAAAAAGCTGTTTCAGGTGTTTGAAAAATGCTCAATTCTCCAACTTCTAGAAGAGGGGCTGCGCCTACCTCCGCCCTTTGCATACTTGTTTTTCTTAGCTTCATCCCCTCCATCAACATGAGAGCTAACAACAACCAAGATGGGGGATAAAGGGGGAAGAAGGGGAATGGGAGGTTAGAAGAGGAGAGAGAGAATGAGTGTAGACCGGAGGGCAGGTGATGGATTTGCCACCGTCGTAGGTTCCCCCCGGCAACAATCAATCAAATGAATAGCCAGGCTTCCCGTATCCACTCCCCTGACAGAACACTGAACAGCGGAATACAGAACACGGAATGTGGAATATGGAATGCTGTGCTCAATGTGATAGGTAAACAGTCTAAAGGCACATTCTCTTTCAAGATAAACAACCACTTTTCATGCCACAAATACCGCTTGCAGAGGGGAATAATGTTACCATCTGTCAAGTCATCCCTCTTTCTCTGTCTCTACTTCTACTTTCTCTCTTAATCTAGAATTACTACAAATCCCTCTCTCTCATTCACTTGTATCTAGCACTATGAGATGTCCCAACCATCACTTTCTCTCTTTCTGTCTCTCTTTTACTCCCTTTCTCTCTCTCTCTCTCTACTCATTATACAATTGTTTCATGTCCTGTCATATTCTCTCTCTGCCTCTCTCCATCCCTCCCTCCCATGAGGGAGTGACAGGTATATTAGCTCCAGTCAGATTGATTGAGCCGTTCTCTGTTATAATGACTCACATCGCTGGAGTGTCTATAAACCCATGTTATTATGGAGCACCCTGTTGTGTGATATATACACACACACACACACTCTGGCAGTGGAAAGGTCAAGTGCAGGCACAGATGGAGTCGTTTGTTTACTTCTTCTCAACTCTAGTGGCCCCGGGCCCTGGAGGGTCATTTACATCATGGGATACTGCAGGTCTAAGCAGGATACACACTCTCCTACTCTCTCTACCCAGAAGGTCTACACACACACACCCACACACTCTTTACTCTCTCTCCATCCATCCAAGATGACACGGCTCTGTTACTTCCTCCTGTGGGACACTCAGCACAGGGACGTTAGGCTGCTTAATGAATGGGACGAGAGAGTCAGGATTTGTGAGGTGTGACCAAGAGTTTATTGACTCGAGACAGAGGAAAGGGCCGGGGAAGAGATGAGACTGGTATGAGACTAGACGCAAGAAGCACACATATAGACATCATCCAGGAAGACAAACATGGACGGAAACTCTCACTCCGACATGTGTTACACTGTATATATTTCACTGAATGTGACCATGCAGTGAGAAAAGAAGCCTACAGTATATAGGAGTTGAATCATATGTATATGTCCTGTCTGTATCGTATACTTAATACTACTGAGAAAGCAGAGAGAAGCATTTTTTTGTTTTGTGGAGACAGAAAAGAAGCCTACAGTATATAGGAGTTGAATCATATGTATATGTCCTGTCTGTATCGTATACTTAATACTACTGAGAAAGCAGAGACACAAGGGCACATAATCCATCATCTCTTTTTCAACTGAGACTTTCCAAGTGTAATGAACGGTCTCTCATGGACATGTACTGTATACTCAATGTGGGAAAATCACTGATCAAATCAAAGTTTATTTGTAACGTGCGCCGAATACTACAGGTGTAGGCCTTACATAGAAATGCTTACTTACAGGCTCTAACCAACAGTGCAGAAAAGGTATTAGGTGAACAATAGATGAATAAAGAAATAAAAACAACAGTAAAAAGACAGTGAAAAAAAACAGTAGAGAGGCTATATACAGTAGAGAGGCTATATACAGTAGAGAGGCTATATACAGTAGAGAGGTTATATACAGTAGAGGGGCTATATACAGTAGAGGGGCTACATACAGTAGAGAGGGGCTATATACAGTAGAGAGGCTATATACAGTAGAGAGGCTATATACAGTAGAGAGGCTATATACAGTAGAGAGAGGCTATATACAGTAGAGAGAGGCTATATACAGTAGAGAGGCTATATACAGTAGAGAGGCTATATACAGTAGAGAGGCTATATACAGTAGAGAGGTTATATACAGTAGAGAGGCTATATACAGTAGAGAGGCTATATACAGTAGAGAGGCTATATACAGTAGAGAGGTTATATACAGTAGAGAGGCTATATACAGTAGAGAGGTTATATACAGTAGAGAGGCTATATACAGTAGAGAGGCTATATACAGTAGAGAGGCTATATACAGTAGAGAGGCTATAAACAGAAGTGAGACTATATACAGTAGAGAGGCTATAACAGTAGAGGCTATATACAGTAGAGAGGCTATATACAGTAGAGAGGCTATATACAGTAGAGAGGCTATAAACAGTAGAGAGGGTATATACAGTAGAGAGGCTATATACAGTAGAGAGGCAATATACAGTAGAGAGGCTATATACAGTAGAGAGGCTATAAACAGAAGTGAGACTATCTACAGTAGAGAGGCTATATACAGTAGAGAGGCTATAACAGTAGAGAGGGTATATACAGTAGAGGCTATATACAGTAGAGAGGTTATATACAGTAGAGAGGCTATATACAGTAGAGGGGCTATATACAGTAGAGGGGCTATATACAGTAGAGGGGCTATATACAGTAGAGGGGCTATATACAGTAGAGAGGGGCTATATACAGTAGGGAGGCTATATACAGTAGAGAGGCTATATACAGTAGAGAGGCTATATACAGTAGGGAGGCTATATACAGTAGAGAGAGGCTATATACAGTAGAGAGGTTATATACAGTAGAGAGGCTATATACAGTAGAGAGGCTATATACAGTAGAGAGGCTATATACAGTAGAGAGGCTATATACAGTAGAGAGGCTATAAACAGAAGTGAGACTATCTACCGTAGAGAGGCTATATACAGTAGAGGCTATATACAATAGAGAGGCTATATACAGTAGAGGCTATATAAGGTAGAGAGGCTATAAACAGTAGAGAGGGTATATACAGTAGAGGCTATATACAGTAGAGAGTTATATACAGTAGAGAGGCTATATACAGTAGAGGTTATATACAGTAGAGAGGCTATATACAGTAGAGGGGCTATATACAGTAGAGGGGCTATATACAGTAGAGAGGTTATATACAGTAGAGAGGGGCTATATACAGTAGGGAGGCTATATACAGTAGAGAGGCTATAAACAGAAGTGAGACTATATACAGTAGAGAGGCTATAACAGTAGAGAGAGGCTATAAACAGAAGTGAGACTATCTACCGTAGAGAGGCTATATACAGTAGAGAGGCTATAACAGTAGAGGCTATAACAGTAGAGGCTATATACAGTAGAGAGACTATATACAGTAGAGGCTATATAAGGTAGAGAGGCTATAAACAGTAGAGAGGCTATATACAGTAGAGAGGCAATATACAGTAGAGAGGCTATATACAGTAGAGAGGCTATAAACAGAAGTGAGACTATCTACAGTAGAGAGGCTATATACAGTAGAGAGGCTATAACAGTAGAGGCTATATACAGTAGAGAGGCTATATACAGTAGAGAGGCTATATACAGTAGAGAGGCTATGTACAGTAGAGAGTCTATATACAGAAGTGAGACTATCTACAGTAGAGAGGCTATATACAGTAGAGAGGCAATATACAGTAGAGAGGCTATATACAGTAGAGAGGCTATATACAGTAGAGAGGCTATAAACAGAAGTGAGACTATCTACAGTAGAGAGGCTATATACAGTAGAGAGGCTATAACAGTAGAGGCTATATACAGTAGAGAGGCTATATACAGTAGAGGCTATAACAGTAGAGGCTATATACAGTAGAGAGGCTATATACAGTAGAGAGGCTATATACAGTAGAGAGGCTATAACAGTAGAGGCTATATACAGTAGAGAGGCTATATACAGTAGAGGCTATATAAGGTAGAGAGGCTATAAACAGTAGAGAGGGTATATACAGTAGAGGCTATAACAGTAGAGAGGCTATAACAGTAGAGAGGCTATAACAGTAGAGGCTATATACAGTAGAGAGGCTATATACAGTAGAGAGGCTATATACAGTAGAGAGGCTATATACAGTAGAGAGGTTATATACAGTAGAGAGGGGCTATATACAGTAGGGAGGCTATATACAGTAGAGAGGCTATATACAGTAGAGAGGTTATATACAGTAGAGAGGGGCTATATACAGTAGGGAGGCTATATACAGTAGAGGCTATATGCAGTAGAGAGGCTATATACAGTAGAGAGGCTATATACAGTAGAGAGAGGCTATATACAGTAAAGAGGTTATATACAGTAGAGAGGCTATATACAGTAGAGAGGCTATATACAGTAGAGAGGCTATATACAGTAGGGAGGTTATATACAATAGAGAGGCTATATACAGTAGAGAGGCTATATACAGTAGAGAGGCTATATATACAGTAGAGAGGCTATATACAGTAGAGAGGCTATATACAGTAGAGAGGCTATATACAGTAGAGAGGTTATATACAGTAGAGAGGCTGTATACAGTAGAGAGGCTATATACAGTAGAGAGGCTATATACAGTAGAGGGGCTATATACAGTAGAGATGCTATATACAGTAGAGAGGCTATATACAGTAGAGAGGCTATAAACAGAAGTGAGACTATCTACCGTAGAGAGGCTATATACAGTAGAGAGGCTATAACAGTAGAGGCTATATACAGTAGAGAGGCTATATACAGTAGAGAGGCTATATACAGTAGAGAGGCTATATACAGTAGAGAGGCTATATACAGTAGTGAGACTATATACAGTAGAGAGGCTATATACAGTAGAGAGGCTATATACAGTAGAGAGGCTATATACAGTAGAGAGGCTATATACAGTAGTGATGCTATCTACAGTAGAGAGCTATATACAGTAGAGAGGCTATATACAGAGGGCTATATACAGTAGAGAGGCTATATACAGTAGGAGGCTATATACAGTAGAGAGGCTATATACAGTAGAGAGGCTATATACAGTAGAGAGGCTATATACAGTAGAGAGGCTATATACAGTAGAGAGGCTATATACAGCTATATAGAGGCTATATACAGTAGAGAGGCTATATACAGTAGAGAGGCTATATACAGTAGAGAGGCTATATACAGTAGAGAGGCTATATACAGTAGAGAGGCTATATACAGTAGAGAGAGGCTATATACAGTAGAGAGGTTATATACAGTAGAGAGGCTATATACAGTAGAGAGGCTATATACAGTAGAGAGGCTACATACAGTAGAGAGGCTATATACAGTAGGGAGGTTATATACAGTAGAGAGGCTATATACAGTAGGGAGGCTATATACAGTAGAGAGGCTATATACAGTAGAGAGGCTATAAACAGTAGAGAGGCTATAAACAGTAGAGAGGCTATAAACAGTAGAGAGGCTATATACAGTAGAGAGGCTATATACAGTAGAGAGGCTATAAACAGTAGAGAGGCTATATACAGTAGAGAGGCTATATACAGTAGAGAGGCTATAAACAGTAGAGAGGCTATATACAGTAGAGAGGCTATAAACAGTAGAGAGGCTACATACAGTAGAGATTAAGATGTGCAAAGAAGACAGACAATGGACAGAGGAACTCTTTGCTTCATCATAATGGGGTATTGTGATGTCATTATGGGGTATTGTGATGTCATTATGGGGTATTGTGTGGATTGACGAGGATTTAAAAAACAATTTAAAATACATTTTAGAAGAAAGCTGTAACGTAACAAATGTGGGAAAAGTCAACGGGTCTGAATACCTTCTGAATCCGCCTGATATATATTTATAAAAGACAATGGGTCTGAATACTTTCTGAATCCGCCTGATATATATTTATAAAAGACAATGGGTCTGAATACTTTCTGAATCCGCCTGATATATATTTATAAAAGACAATGGGTCTGAATACTTTCTGAATCCGCCTGATATATATTTATAAAAGACAATGGGTCTGAATACCTTCTGAATCCGCCTGATATATATTTATAAAAGACAATGGGTCTGAATACCTTCTGAATCCGCCTGATATATATTTATAAAAGACAATGGGTCTGAATACTTTCTGAATCCGCCTGATATATATTTATAAAAGACAATGGGTCTGAATACTTTCTGAATCCGCCTGATATATATTTATAAAAGACAATGGGTCTGAATACTTTCTGAATCCGCCTGATATATATTTATAAAAGACAATGGGTCTGAATACTTTCTGAATCCGCCTGATATATATTTATAAAAGACCGCCTGATATATATTTATAAAAGACAATGGGTCTGAATACTTTCTGAATCCGCCTGATATATATTTATAAAAGACAATGGGTCTGAATACCTTCTGAATCCGCCTGATATATATTTATAAAAGACAATGGGTCTGAATACCTTCTGAATCCGCCTGATATATATTTATAAAAGACAATGGGTCTGAATACTTTCTGAATCCGCCTGATATATATTTATAAAAGACAATGGGTCTGAATACTTTCTGAATCCGCCTGATATATATTTATAAAAGACAATGGGTCTGAATACCTTCTGAATCCGCCTGATATATATTTATAAAAGACAATGGGTCTGAATACCTTCTGAATCCGCCTGATATATATTTATAAAAGACAATGGGTCTGAATACTTTCTGAATCCGCCTGATATATATTTATAAAAGACAATGGGTCTGAATACCTTCTGAATCCGCCTGATATATATTTATAAAAGACAATGGGTCTGAATACCTTCTGAATCCGCCTGATATATATTTATAAAAGACAATGGGTCTGAATACTTTCTGAATCCGCCTGATATATATTTATAAAAGACAATGGGTCTGAATACCTTCTGAATCCGCCTGATATATATTTATAAAAGACAATGGGTCTGAATACCTTCTGAATCCGCCTGATATATATTTATAAAAGACAATGGGTCTGAATACTTTCTGAATCCGCCTGATATATATTTATAAAAGACAATGGGTCTGAATACCTTCTGAATCCGCCTGATATATATTTATAAAAGACAATGGGTCTGAATACCTTCTGAATCCGCCTGATATATATTTATAAAAGACAATGGGTCTGAATACTTTCTGAATCCGCCTGATATATATTTATAAAATAAATTGATACAAAGGACACAATCAAATGAACATGGCTAAAATGGGACAAATGTGTAGTTTTGGATACAGCAGTTCTGCAAGGAAGAGCGGGTCAAAAATCCTCCACAGACCGATCGACAACTACAGGAAGTAGTTTGTTTGGAGTCATTGCACATCCAGTTGTTGAGTATAATGGGGCAATTACTTTTCACACAGGGGCATTGGCTGTTGCATAACTTTGTATGTAATTGTTGTGTTATTTGTTCACTCAGGTTTCCTTTATCTAATGTTTGGTTTTGGTTGAAGATCTGATAATATTCAGTATCAGAAATATGCAAAGTACATAAAATGATAAAGGGGGAAAATACACACATACACAGACTCATCTTTTACATCATCTACTTCCTGGCATCATATCTGACCAATCAATAACCAAGATCCAAGTGTCCCTGGGACCAATCATGTGGGAGAAGTGGAAGACTCCTGGAATGAGAAAGCATCTTAGGTAGAGTTTCAAACTAGAGCAATTCATACAAGTGTAGTAATGTTCCTCCCCCTGCGTGTTTTCCCCAGCTCCACCCTCCACTCCTCCAAGTGTAGTAATGTTCCTCCCCCTGCGTGTTTTCCCCAGCTCCACCCTCCACTCCTCCAAGTGTAGTAATGTTCCTCCCCCTGCGTGTTTTCCCCAGCTCCACCCTCCACTCCTCCAAGTGTAGTAATGTTCCTCCCCTGCGTGTTTTCCCCAGCTCCACCCTCCACTCCTCCAAGTGTAGTAATGTTCTTCCCCCTGCGTGTTTTCCCCAGCTCCACCCTCCACTCCTCCAAGTGTAGTAATGTTCCTCCCCTGCGTGTTTTCCCCAGCTCCACCCTCCACTCCTCCAAGTGTAGTAATGTTCCTCCCCTGCGTGTTTTCCCCAGCTCCACCCTCCACTCCTCCAAGTGTAGTAATGTTCCTCCCCTGCGTGTTTTCCCCAGCTCCACCCTCCACTCCTCCAAGTGTAGTAATGTTCCTCCCCCTGCGTGTTTTCCCCAGCTCCACCCTCCACTCCTCCAAGTGTAGTAATGTTCCTCCCCCTGCGTGTTTTCCCCAGCTCCACCCTCCACTCCTCCAAGTGTAGTAATGTTCTTCCCCCTGCGTGTTTTCCCCAGCTCCACCCTCCACTCCTCCAAGTGTAGTAATGTTCCTCCCCCTGCGTGTTTTCCCCAGCTCCACCCTCCACTCCTCCAAGTGTAGTAATGTTCCTCCCCTGCGTGTTTTCCCCAGCTCCACCCTCCACTCCTCCAAGTGTAGTAATGTTCCTCCCCCTGCGTGTTTTCCCCAGCTCCACCCTCCACTCCTCCAAGTGTAGTAATGTTCCTCCCCCTGCGTGTTTTCCCCAGCTCCACCCTCCACTCCTCCAAGTGTAGTAATGTTCCTCCCCCTGCGTGTTTTCCCCAGCTCCACCCTCCACTCCTCCAAGTGTAGTAATGTTCCTCCCCCTGCGTGTTTTCCCCAGCTCCACCCTCCACTCCTTCAGTAACACTGCAAACATTACTGAATGAATGAATACATTCGCTGGTACTTTCCCTGGACTGTGTATCGCACTGTAGCTTGTAGTTGTTCAACTTGAATGAATATAAGAGATGCTAACGACACGGATAATAACGCTGTCAGTATGTTCCGGTCAACCAGGTAGCCCAGCCCTTACACTGTCTGTCTCGCACACTGTAATACCTGGGGTTTTGGAGTGGAAGGATGACTTGCACAGTCAGGACGCATTGGATTTGTTTAGAAAAAGTCATACACTCTAAGGGTTCTTCAAATTGAACCTGTGTCCTTAAAAAGTCCTTAAAGAGTCCTTAAAAAAATAATTTTAAATGGATCCTCTATGAACCTTTTGTGGTTAATTTTGTACAATCTTTTGTGGTTCATTTTGAACTACCCCACCTCTTTAAGGAATACCTAGGATAGGATAGAGTAATCCTTCTCACCCCCTTCCCCCCTTAAAAGATTTAGATGCACTATTGTAAAGTGGCTGTTCCACTGGATGTCATAAGGTGAATGCACCAATTTGTAAGTCGCTCTGGATAAGAGCGTCTGCTAAATGACTTAAATGTAAATGTAAATGTACCCGTCTGTCCGTCCCCTGTTATTATTATTATTATTGATAATAATATGCATAGCAATAACGAGAATATCACCATATTTTAGTTCTCAGTGTTTATTATGATTTTAGTGGCAAAGCAGAATAAAACAATGTAAACAAGAGGTAAACTCCCAGCAGAGCCCCACGTCCAATGTGTTTATCCTCTGGTGTGTTGCTGTTAATATGTTGATGTTAATGTGTTGATGTTGATGTTAATGTGTACATCCTCTGGTGTGTTGCTGTTAATATGTTGATGTTAATGTGTTGATGTTAATGGGTTGATGATAATGGGTTGATGATAATGTGTTGATGTTAATATGTTGATGTTAATGTGTTGATGTTAATGGGTTGATGATAATGTGTTGATGTTAATGTGTTGATGTTAATGTGTACATCCTCTGGTGTGTTGCTGTTAATATGTTGATGTTAATGTGTTGATGATAATGTGTTGATGTTAATGTGTACATCCTCTGGTGTGTTGATGTTAATATGTTGATGTTAATGTGTTGATGTTAATGTGTTGATGTTGATGTTAATGTGTACATCCTCTGGTGTGTTGCTGTTAATATGTTGATGTTAATGTGTTGATGTTAATGTGTTGATGTTAATATGTTGATGTTAATCCTCTGGATAATGTGTTGCTGTTAATATGTTGATGTTAATGTGTTGATGTTAATGTGTTGATGTTAATATGTTGATGTTAATGTGTTGATGATAATGGGTTGATGATAATGGTTGATGTTATTGTGTACATCCTCTGGTGTGTTGCTGTTAATATGTTGATGTTAATGTGTTGATGTTAATGTGTTGATGATAATGTGTTGATGTGTTGATGTTAATGTGTTGATGTGTTGATATTAATGTGTTGATGTTAATGTGTTGATGTTAATGTGTTGATGTTAATGTGTTGAGGATAATGTGTTCATGATAATGTGTACTTGATAATGTGTTGATGTGTTGAGGATAATGTGTTCATGATAATGTGTCCTTGCTAATGTGTTGATGTGTTGAGGATAATGTGTTGATGTTAATGTGTTGATGTGTTGATATTAATGTGTTGATGTTAATGTGTTGATGTCAATGTGTTGAGGATAATGTGTTGATGTTAATGTGTTGAGGATAATGTGTTGATGTGTTGATGTTAATGTGTTGATGTTAATGTGTTGATGTTAATGTGTTGAGGATAATGTGTTCATGATAATGTGTTCATGATAATGTGTTGACGTGTTGAGGATAATGTGTTGATGTTAATGTGTTGATGTGTTGATGTTCTCTGTATCCATAGCCAGAATGATTTTGCAGTGCATGGTGATAGAACAGATTTCCTATTATAGTCATCAGAGTTGTAGGGAGGGTGAAGTCTGTATATCCCCAAAATAGTCATTATACAGATGATGAACAAAACACACAACAGTATTCATACCTTGGTTTTTGTTGGTAAATGTGAATGAAAAAAACTGTTTTTGATAATGGTTTTCATACACATACCTTGTCCATAATGTAGAGGCCTATGGGATATTCGTTGAAGAGGTCAGGGAGGAGGATGGTAAATATGATGAGGCATTACATACCAATACCAACTGTCATACCTTTGTATGTCTCCTTGTCTGTATACCTGCAGACAGACACAAAGGTGAGCAGTTCAGTCATCTGCATCCAATGCAGCCTTCAACATGTTCGTGTAACATATAACATGTAACACCTTTTTGTCGAATGATATCCATTGAATTGTGTCCATTTTCTGTCTTAGAAAGATTTGCACAAATATTGTGATAGATGGTATCATCACAAAACAATATCCATTCAGATCATTCAGATCATATACGGGACAAACCATACCTTAAATTGCCTGCACCTGCTGTCCTTTTAAATCCACATCCTCATAGGAGATGGGGTTCATCCAGGAACCTCCTTAGTTGGTGGGTGTTATTGCAGGAACCTAACCTTTTTGGGGGCAATTTTCAGAGCCAAGAACCCTAAGGTTCTTTGAAGAACTTTGAGGATCTCAGAGGAACCCTTGTTGAACCTCTCATTTTTACAGTGTATTGTTTACAGACAGAAAAGTGTTCAAGACAAGGTCATTCACAGTCAAGGTTAGTCAGTAGGATATTGCAATGTTTCACCCTAAAAAATAAATATGTGTCATGATTGATGGGGGAATAGCCCATCCATAAACAGGGCTTGAACCACTAACTGAACCTGTGGTTTCAGTCCAGACCTCTTGGCAAAGTGGCGCAGGCAGAAACCTACGCATAGAGAAGCTAGGAAAGCAATAGATAAAACCAACACACTGTCCATTCTCCATTCATCTCTGTTACCCCTTGAGCGTAACAGTGTGTGTTATAATGAGATGGGGATGTTTTTGTGATAGTTCCAGAGAACACCAACCTCCCGCAGGATGTCTTTCGTTGTGGAAAAAAATAAATATATAGTTTGCCGACGCCAGAGGACCTGTCTCTATGGCAACCATATTCTCTCTGCCCCTGTCTTACGGTCTGTTTCTGTATCTGGGTCTAATTCAGTTTTAAACTGGAGATGTTTTCGTTGAGTTTGTCTCGTTGGGTGTATCATACTGCTACATCTCTCTAATGTTAGTATACTTTCACAAAGAGAGAGAGAGTGGGAAAGAGGGAAAGAGAGATAAACATACAGACAGACAGACAGACAGACAGACAGACAGACAGACAGACAGACAGACAGACAGACAGACAGACAGACAGACAGACAGACAGACAGACAGACAGACAGACAGACAGACAGACAGACAGACAGACAGATAGATAGATAGATAGATAGATAGATAGATAGATAGATAGATAGATAGATAGATAGATAGATAGATAGATAGATAGATAGATAGATAGATAGAGGGAGGGAGAGTGGGAGGACAGAGACAGATAGAGAGAGAGTGGGAGAGACAGAGAGAGAGAGACAGAGAGAGAGACAGATAGAGGGAGAGTGGGAGAGACAGAGACAGATAGAGAGAGAGTGGGAGAGACAGAGAGAGAGAGACAGAGAGAGAGACAGATAGAGAGAGAGGGAGAGTGGGAGAGAGAGTGGGAGAGTGGGAGAGACAGAGAGAGAGAGAGTGGGAGAGTGGGAAAGACAGAGAGAGAGAGAGTGGGAGAGTGGGAGAGACAGAGAGAGAGGGTGGGAGAGTGGGAGAGACAGAGAGAGAGAGTGGGAGAGTGGGAGAGAGAGAGAGAGAGAGAGAGAGAGAGAGAGAGAGAGAGAGAGAGAGAGAGAGAGAGAGAGCCCCTCCTCCATACATCACCTTTCTCTTCAAAATAGAAGACAGAAAGGTCTCTCTCTCTGGGAGAGTCTGTCTCTCACCATCTCCCACTCTCTCTCTCTCTGTCTCTCACCATCTCCCACTCTCTCCATACACCACCTTTCTCTTCAAAATAGAAGTGAAAGGTCTCTCTCTCTCTGTCTCTCACCATCTCCCACTCTCTCTCTCTGTCTCTCACCATCTCCCACTCTCTCTTTCTGTCTCTCACTCCCATCTCTCTCTGTCTCTCACCATCT
>NC_060182.1:90184094-90251075 GCF_021184085.1 Oncorhynchus gorbuscha | reverse complement strand
AAAGGGGAAGAGAGGGGACCGAGAGAGGAGAGGGGTGAAGTGAGAAAGGGGAAGAGAGGGGACCGAGAGAGGAGAGGGGTGAAGAAAGGGAAGAAGGGGAGGGAAAAGGGGAAGAGGGGACCGAGAGAGGAGAGGGGTGAAGTGAGAAAGGGGAAGAGAGGGACCGAGAGAGAGAGGGGTGAAGAGGAGAGGAGAGGGGTGAAGTGAGAAAGGGGAAGAGAGGGGACCCAGAGAGGAGAGGGGTGAAGTGGGAAAGGGGAAGAGGGGACCGAGAGAGGAGAGGGGTGAAGTGAGGGAAGAGGGAGGGGTGAAGGGGAAGAGGGGACCGAGAGAGGAGAGGGGTGAAGTGAGAAAGGGGAAGAGAGGGGACCGAGAGAGGAGAGGGGTGAAGTGGGGAAAGAGGGGACCGAGAGAGAGAGGGGTGAAGGGGAAAGGGGAAGAGAGGAGACCGAGAGAGGAGAGGGGTGAAGTGGGGGGAAGAGGGGAAGAGAGGGAGGGGTGAAGTGAGAAAGGGGAGAGAGGGGAGGAGAGAGGAGAGGGGTGAAGTGAGAAAGGGGAAGAGAGGGGACCGAGAGGAGAGGGGTGAAGTGAGAAAGGGGAAGAGAGGGGACCGAGAGTGAAGTGAGAAAGGGGAAGAGAGGGGACCGAGAGAGAGGGGTGAAGGGAAAGGGGAAGAGAGGAGACCGAGAGAGGAGAGGGGTGAAGTGAAAAGGGGAAGAGAGGGAACGAGAGAGGAGAGGGGTGAAGAAAAGGGGAAGAGAGGGACCGAGAGAGGAGAGGGGTGAAGAGAAAGGGGAAGAGAGGGGACTGAGAGAGGAGAGGGGTGAAGTGAGAAAGGGGAAGAGAGGGGAGAGAGAGGAGAGGGGGGAAGTGGGAAAGGGGAAGAGGGGACCGAGAGAGGAGAGGGGTGAAGTGAGAAAGGGGAAGAGAGGGGACCGAGAGAGGAGAGGGGTGAAGTGGGAAAGGGGAAGAGAGGGGACCCAGAGAGGAGAGGGGTGAAGTGGGAAAGGGGAAGAGAGGGGACCGAGAGAGGAGAGGGGGTGAAGTGGAGGAGAGGGGTGAAAAAGGGGAAGAGAGGGGACCGAGAGAGGAGAGGGAAGTGAAAAGGGGAAGAAAGGGAGAAGAGAGGGGAAGAGAGGGGACCGAGAGAGGAGAGGGATGAAGTGAGAAGAGAGGGAAGAGAGGAGAGGGGTGAAGTGGAGAAAGGGGAAGAGAGGGACGAGAGAGGAGAGGGGTGAAGTGGGAAAGGGGAAGAGAGGGGACCGAGAGAGGAGAGGGGTGAAGAAGAGAGGAGGGAGTGAGAGAGGAGAGAGGGTGAAGTGGGAAAGGGGAAGAGAGGAGAGGGAGAGAGGAGAGGGATGAAGTGAGAAAGGGAAGAGAGGGGACCGAGGAGGAGAGGGGTGAAGTGGGAAAGGGGAAGAGAGGAGACGAGAGAGGAGAGGGGTGAAGTGAGAAAGGGGAAGAGAGGGGACCGAGAGAGGAGAGGGAGAGAAGTGAGAAAGGGGAAGAGAGGGGACCGAGAGAGGAGAGGGGTGAAGGAGAAAGGGGAAGAGAGGGACCGAGAGAGGAGAGGGGTGAAGTGAGAAAGGGGAAGAGAGGGGACCGAGAGAGGAGAGGGGTGAAGTGGGAAAGGGGAAGAGAGGAGAGCAGAGAGGAGAGGGGTGAAGTGGGAAAGGGGAAGAGAGGGGACCGAGAGGAGGGGGTGAAGAGAAAGGGAAGAGAGGGGAACGAGAGAGGAGAGGGGTGGGGGAAAGGGGAAGAGAGGGGACCGAGAGAGGAGAGGGGTGAAGTGGGAAAGGGGAAGAGAGGGGAGAGAGGAGAGGGGTGAAGGGGAAAGGGAAGAGAGGGGACCGAGAGAGGAGAGGGGTGAAGAGAAAGGGGAAGGGGAAGTGAGAAAGGGTGAAGAAGAGAGGGGACCGAGAGAGGAGAGAAAGGGAAGAGAGGGGACCGAGAGAGGAGAGGGGTGAAGTGAGAAAGGGGAAGAGAGGGGACCGACAGAGGAGAGGGGTGAAGGAAAGGGGAAGAGAGGAGAGTGAGAAAGAGGGGTGAAGAGAAAGGGGAAGAGAGGGGAAGAGAGAGAGAGGGGTGAAGTGGGAAAGGGGAAGAGAGGAAGAGAGGAGAGGGGTGAAGTGGGAAAGGGGAAGAGAGGAGAGGGAGAGAAGAGGGATGAAGGGGAAATGGGAAGAGAGGGGACCGACAGAGGAGAGGGGTGAAGTGGGAAAGGGGAAGAGAGGGGAGAGGGGACCGGGTGAGAGAAAGGGGAAGAGAGGGGAGGGACCGAGGAGTGAAGTGAGAAAGGGGAAGAGAGGGGAAGAGAGAGGAGAGGGGTGAAGGGGAAAGGGGAAGAGAGGGGAGAGAGAGAGGAGAGGGGTGAAGTGAGAAAGGGAAGAGAGGAAGAGAGAGGGGGGTGAAGGGAAATGGGAAGAGAGGGGACCGACAGAGGAGAGGGGTGAAGTGGGAAAGGGGAAGAGAGGAGAGCGAGAGAGGAGAGGGGTGAAGTGGGAAAGGGGAAGAGAGGGAGGGGACCGAGAGAGGGGGTGAGGGGTGAAGTGGGGTGAAAGGGGAAGAGAGGGAGGGGAGAGGGGTGAGAAAGGGGAGAGAGGGGAGGGAGAGGAGAGGGATGAAGTGAAAGGGGAAAGGGGAAGAGAGGGAGGGAAGAGAGGGGAGAGAGGGAGAGGGTGAAGAGAGGGGAGCGAGAGAGGAGAGGGGTGGGGGAAAGGGGAAGAGAGGGGAACAGCAGAGGAGAGGGGTGAAGTGGGAAAGGGGAAGAGAGGGGAGAGAGAGGAGAGGGGTGAAGTGGGAAAGGGGAAGAGAGGAGAGCGAGAGAGGAGAGGGATGAAGTGGGAAATGGGAAGAGAGGGGACCGACAGAGGAGAGGGGTGAAGGGGAAAGGGGAAGGGGGGAAGAGAGGGACCGAGAGAGGAGAGGGGTGAAGTGAGAAAGGGGAAGAGGGGGGAATGAGAAAGGGGAAGAGACAGGGGAGGAGGAGAGCGAGAGAGGAGAGGGGTGAAGTGGGAAAACGGGAAGAGAGGGGAAAGGGGAAGAGAGGAGAGCAGAGAGGAGAGGGGGTGAAGTGAGAAAGGGGAAGAGAGGGAACGAGAGAGGAGAGGGGTGAAGTGGGAAAGGGAAGAGAGGGGACCGAGAGAGGAGAGGGGGAAAAGGGGAAGAGAGGGGAGGGGACCGAGAGAGGAGAGGGGTGAAGTGAGAAAGGGGAAGAGAGGGGAGTGAGAGAGAGAGAGGGGAAGAGAGGAGAGCGAGAGAGGAGAGGGATGAAGTGGGAAAGGGGAAGAGAGAGGGGTGAGGGAAGAGAGGGGGGGAGGGAGTGAAGTGGGAAAGGGGAAGAGAAGGGAGGGGAGCGAGAGAGGAGAGGGGAGGAGAAGTGAAGAAAGGGTAAGAGAGGGGACCGAGAGAGGAGAGGGGGAAGAGAGGGGGAGGAGAGAGGAGGGGTGAAGTGGGAAAGGGGAAGAGAGGGGAGTGAGAGAGGAGAGGGGTGAAGTGGGAAAGGGGAAGAGAGGGGACCGAGAGAGAGGAGAGGGGTGAAGTGGGAAAGGGGAAGAGAAGGGAGGGGAGCGAGAGAGGAGAGGGGTGAAGTGAGAAAGGGGAAGAGAGGGGAGTGAGAGAGGAGAGGGGTGAAGTAGGAAAGGGGAAGAGAGGGGACCGAGAGAGGAGAGGGGTGAAGTGGGAATGGGGAAAGAGAGAGGAGGGGAGGGGAAGAGAAGGGAGGAGGGGTGAAGTGAGAAAGGGAAGAGAGGGGAGGGGGGAGTGAGCGAGAGAGAGGGGGTGAAGTGGGAAAGGGGGAGAAGGGAGGGGAGCGAGAGAGGAGAGGGGTGAAGTGAGAAAGGGGAAGAGAGGGGAGGGGAGCGAGAGAGGAGAGGGGTGAAGTGAGAAAGGGGAAGAGAGGGGAGGGGAGCGAGAGAGGAGAGGGGTGAAGTGAGAAACGGGAAGTAAAAAGGGGATCAGATGAAAGATGGTACAATACTCTCTTTGTACCCTAAAACACGCATCTTTGCCTCCTCGCTGAAACCCTGTTTCCGTTGACACAGACTGAAGGATGAAAGGCCTTTATCTTCACACACATGAATACAGGAGGATGAAAGTCCTTCCGGTTCTCCGTTGGGCCCTAGAGACTTCAACGCAGTCCCATCTTTCACAATCGGTTGGAACTCAGAAGTGCTGCTGGGAATTTGTGTTTTTAAAGTAATTTGGGAGCTGGCTTTGTGTCGGAGTCTAGACTAGAGCTGCTGTGCTGCCTGGAAGAAAGGGAGTACAGATACAGAGAGACCCAGTTAGAGCAACAGCACTGGAGCACGACTCTCCTTCTCCACGGTTCTGTTGTAGCTACTTCACATCTCTCTCCTTCTCCACGGTTCTGTTGTAGCTACTTCACATCTCTCTCCTTCTCCACGGTTCTGTTGTAGCTACTTCACATCTCTCTCCTTCTCCACGGTTCTGTTGTAGCTACTTTACATCTCTCTCCTTCTCCACGGTTCTGTTGTAGGTACTTCACATCTCTCTCCTTCTCCACGGTTCTGTTGTAGCTACTTCACATCTCTCTCCTTCTCCACGGTTCTGTTGTAGCTACTTCACATCTCTCTCCTTCTCCACGGTTCTGTTGTAGCTACTTCACATCTCTCTCCTTCTCCACGGTTCTGTTGTAGCTACTTCACATCTCTCTCCTTCTCCACGGTTCTGTTGTAGCTACTTCACATCTCTCTCCTTCTCCACGGTTCTGTTGTAGCTACTTCACATCTCTCTCCTTCTCCACGGTTCTGTTGTAGCTACTTTACATCTCTCTCCTTCTCCACGGTTCTGTTGTAGGTACTTCACATCTCTCTCCTTCTCCACGGTTCTGTTGTAGCTACTTCACATCTCTCTCCTTCTCCACGGTTCTGTTGTAGCTACTTCACATCTCTCTCCTTCTCCACGGTTCTGTTGTAGCTACTTCACATCTCTCTCCTTCTCCACGGTTCTGTTGTAGCTACTTCACATCTCTCTCCTTCTCCACGGTTCTGTTGTAGCTACTTCACATCTCTCTCCTTCTCCACGGTTCTGTTGTAGCTACTTCACATCTCTCTCCTTCTCCACGGTTCTGTTGTAGCTACTTCACATCTCTCTCCTTCTCCACGGTTCTGTTGTAGCTACTTCACATCTCTCTCCTTTTTTTAAAAGGATTTTCTCTCCCACACTCCCTCCTCCCTTCAACACTCCTTCCTTCTCTCCTCCTTTCTATACTCCCTCCTTCCTCCCTCCTCTCCTTCCTCTTCTCCGTCTTCCTCTCCTCCCTCGTCATCTTGTCCT
This sequence comes from Oncorhynchus gorbuscha, assembly GCF_021184085.1. Lineage (NCBI taxonomy): Eukaryota > Metazoa > Chordata > Actinopteri > Salmoniformes > Salmonidae > Oncorhynchus > Oncorhynchus gorbuscha. The sequence continues at coordinate 90,245,777 of NC_060182.1, read as the reverse complement.
CCTCCTTTCCTCCCGTCTACACTCCTTCCTCCCCTCCTCCTCTCCTCTCCCTTCCCCCTCCTCCTCTCCTCCTTCTACACTCCTTCCTCTTCTCCTCCCCCCTCCTCCTCATCTCCTCCTTCTACACTCCCTCCTCCTCTCCTCCCTTCTACAGTCCTTCCTCCGCTCCTCCCCCTTGTCCTCTCCTCCCTTCAACACAATGTCCTCCCCCCTTCCTCCTCCCCTCCTCCCTCTCCTCTCCCCCTCCTGCTCCTCTCCTCCCTTCTACACTCCTTCCTCCTCTCCCCTTCCTACACTCCTCTCCCTCCTCCACTCCTCCTTCTACACTCCCTCCTCCTCCTCTCGTCCCCCCTCGTCCTCTCCTCCCTTCAACACACTCTCCTCCCCCCTCCTCCTCCTCTCCTCCTACTACACTCCCTCCTCCTCTACTCCCTGTCATGACAGTTAGCCTGGTGTTAGGTTTATGACAGTCATAAATACCTCTTACCCCCTTTTTTCTCTCTCTACCCTACTGATGTTACATTTGCAAACACCTTGGTTAATATAGAGTTTCTTGGAACATCAGAAGGTGGGGGGAAATGAACTATATTCTGGTGACGCGACCAATTGAATATATGCGGTGGTACTTACATTCACATTTACATTTAAGTCATTTAGCAGACGCTCTTATCCAGAGCGACTTACAAATTGGTGCATTCACCTTATGACATCCAGTGGAACAGCCACTTTACAATAGTGCATCTAAATATTTTAAGGGGGGGGGGGGTGAGAAGGATTACTTTATCCTATCCTAAGTATTCCTTAAAGAGGTGGGGTTTCAGGTGTCTCCGGAAGGTGGTGATTGACTCCGCTGTCCTGGCGTCGTGAGGGAGTTTGTTCCACCATTGGGGAGCCAGAGCAGCGAACAGTTTTGACTGGGCTGAGCGGGAACTGTACTTCCTCAGTGGTAGGGAGACGAGCAGGCCAGAGGTGGATGAACGCAGTGCCCTTATTTGGGTGTAGGGCCTGATCAGAGCCTGGAGGTACTGAGGTGCCGTTCCCCTCACAGCTCCGTAGGCAAGCACCATGGTCTTGTAGCGGATGCGAGCTTCAACTGGAAGCCAGTGGAGAGAGCGGAGGAGCGGGGTGACGTGAGAGAACTTGGGAAGGTTGAACACTAGACGGGCTGCGGCGTTCTGGATGAGTTGTAGGGGTTTAATGGCACAGGCAGGGAGCCCAGCCAACAGCGAGTTGCAGTAATCCAGACGGGAGATGACAAGTGCCTGGATTAGGACCTGCGCCGCTTCCTGTGTGAGGCAGGGTCGTACTCTGCGGATGTTGTAGAGCATGAACCTACAGGAACGTGCCACCGTCTTGATGTTAGTTGAGAACGACAGGGTGTTGTCCAGGATCACGCCAAGGTTCTTAGCGCTCTGGGAGGAGGACACAATGGAGTTGTCAACCGTGATGGCGAGATCATGGAACGGGCAGTCCTTCCCGGGAGGAAGAGCAGCTCCGTCTTGCCGAAGTTCAGCTTGAGGTGGTGATCCGTCATCCACACTGATATGTCTGCCAGACATGCAGAGATGCGATTCGCCACCTGGTCATCAGAAGGGGAAAGGAGAAGATTAATTGTGTGTCGTCTGCATAGCAATGATAGGAGAGACCATGTGAGGTTATGACAGAGCCAAGTGACTTGGTGTATAGCGAGAATAGGAGAGGGCCTAGAACAGAGCCCTGGGGGACACCAGTGGTGAGAGCGCGTGATGAGGAGACAGATTCTCGCCACGCCACCTGGTAGGAGCGACCTGTCAGGTAGGACGCAATCCAAGCGTGGGCCGCGCCAGAGATGCCCAACTCGGAGAGGGTGGAGAGGAGGATCTGATGGTTCACAGTATCGAAGGCAGCCGATAGGTCTAGAAGGATGAGAGCAGAGGAGAGAGAGTTAGCTTTAGCGGTGCGGAGCGCCTCCGTGATACAGAGAAGAGCAGTCTCAGTTGAATGACTAGTCTTGAAACCTGACTGATTTGGATCAAGAAGGTCATTCTGAGAGAGATAGCGGGAGAGCTGACCAAGGACGGCATGTTCAAGAGTTTTGGAGAGAAAAGAAAGAAGGGATACTGGTCTGTAGTTGTTAACATCGGAGGGATGAATATGAATACTTAATGAATATGATGTCAGTTCAGTGGTCATCTGAGACATTCTCATCAATGATAAGATGACATAAACACTACAGTGGAAAGTCTGCACATTGTAGTTATCGGATTCACATGGAATTGTTGTTCAATGTAAATGTTTGAATATTAAATGATTCAGGATGGGATGAAATGTGATTTTAGCTTCTAAAATGTGAGATTTTGGTTTTCATAAGGTTAGGGCTCTGCTCAATCAGTGGCCCGCCCCTGTGAAGGGACATGGGCTATAAAACTTTTCAAACACGCCCTCCTCTCCCTTCCTATATAAAGCCTTGACGACAATATAACCTCCTGTTTCGAGGATGTGAGGACGACGGTCCGATGTCAGAATGGTTCAGATAATAACTACAGAACGAAGCCAACATCAGCATGAGCTTTGGTTCAGAATGGTATGAACTTTGAACTCTTATTCACTACAGAAGTGATACCTCCTAGCCATTGAGTAAGCAACAGCAGCTGCAAAAGCAGGTTAGGAAGGAACAGACAGAGTATCCCATGTATCACACAACGACGTTACTACAACGTTTCCAATTGACCACCAGAGACATTCTTCAAAGGACAAAGGACTCGGTTTGGCAACACAGCCTTCCATCTACCACCAACCTACCGAAGTGCAGCTCAGAGTAAATATTTATTGCATTTTCCTTTTCCAAATGGGCGGAAATTTAGAATACATGAGATACTGTATTTACGATAGCACAGCTTCGCCCTTTGTTCCTCAGTCTTCCCGCTCTTTCACTCAAACCCAGTCCCTTTTCTTTTGTGTAACAAGCTGTCATATCAAATCAAATGTATTTATATAGCCCTTCGTACATCAGCTGATATCTCAAAGTGCTGTACAGAAACCCAGCATAAAACCCCAAACAATGCAGGTGTTGAAGCACGTTAGCTAGGAAAAACTCCCTAGAAAGGCCAAAATCTAGGAAGAAACCTAGAGAGGAACCAGGCTGTTTGCTTAGAAATTCTAGGGACAATTAGGAGGCTTGCGTCTTGTGACCGTAGCATACGTGTAGGTATGTACGGCAGGACCAAATTAGAGAGATTGTTAGGAGCAAGCCCGTTGTAATGCCTTGTAGGTTAGCAGTAAAACCTTGGAATAAGCCCTTGCCTTGACAGGAAGCCAGTGTAGGAAGGCTAGCACTGCAGTAATATGATCAAATGTTTTGATTCGAGTCAGGATTCTAGCAGCCATATTTAGCACTAACTGAAGTTTGTTTAGTGCTTTATCCAGGTAGCCCGAAAGTAGAGCATTGCAGTAGTTTAACCTAGAAGTAACAGAAGCATGGATTAATTTTTCTGCATCAATTTTAGAACGGAAAGTTTCTGATTTTTGCAATGTTTGGTAGATGGAAAAAGGCGGTCCTTGTAACAGTCTTGATATGTTCATCAAAAGAGAGATCAGGGTCCAGAGTAACGCCGAGGTCCTTCATAATTTTATTTGAGACGAATGTACAACCATTAAGATTAATTGTCAGATTCAACAGAAGATCTCTTTGTTTCTTGGGACCTAGAACAAGCATCTCTGTTTTGTCTGAGTTTAAAAGTAGAAAGTTTGCAGCCATCCACTTCCTTATGTCTGAAACACAGGCTTCTAGCGAGGGCAATTTTGGGGCTTCACCATGTTTCATTGAAATGTACAGCTGTGTGTCATCCGCATAGCAGTGAAAGTTAACATTATGTTTTCGAATGACATCCCCAAGAGGTAAAATATATAGTGAAAACAATAGTGGTCCTAAAACGGAACCTTGAGGAACACCGAAATGTACAGTTGATTTGTCAGAGGACAAACCATTCACAGAGACAAACTAATATCTTTCCGACAGATAAGATCTAAACCAGGCCAGAACTTGTCCGTGTAGACCAATTTGGGTTTCCAATCTCTCCAAAAGAATGTGGTGTTCGATGGTATCAAAAGCAGTACTAAGTTCTAGGAGCACGAGGACAGATGCAGAGCCTCGGTCTGATGCCATTAAAAGGTCATTTACCACCTTCACAAGTGCAGTGTCAGTGCTATGATGGGGTCTAAAACCAGACTGAAGCATTTCGTATACATTGTTTGTCTTCAGGAAGGCAGTGAGTTGCTGTGCATGGAATGGAAGATTCGATATAGGGCCGATAGTTCTTTATATTTTCTGGGTCAAGGTTTGGCTTTTTCAAGAGAGGCTTTATTACTGCCACTTTTAGTGAGTTTGGTACACATCCGGTGGATAGAGAGCCATTTATTATGTTCAACATAGGAGGGCCAAACACAGGAAGCAGCTCTTTCAGTAGTTTCGTTGGAATAGGGTCCAGTATGCAGCTTGAAGGTTTAGAGGCCATGATTATTTTCATCGTTATGTCAAAAGATATTGTACTAAAACACTTGAGCGTCTCTCTTGATCCTAGGTCCTGGCAGAGTTGTGCAGACTCAGGACAACTGAGCTTTGAAGGAATACGCAGATTTAAAGAGGAGTCTGTAATTTGCTTTCTAATAATCATGATCTTTTCCTCAAAGAAGTTCATTAATTTATTACTGCTGAAGTGACCGCCATCCTCACTTGTGGAATGCTGCTTTTTAGTTAGAGAGACATCACACTAGAGAGAGAGCCATGACATCCATAGGACATAACAGGAGCATGGCATTCCAGACATCATACACAAACTGAGCAACTGATGTCACTACTGATGTTACTTCCTGTTCTTATGTCACTTCCTGTTAACTGATCTAACACAAACGTGTCACTGAATTGCCGCATTAAGCTAGTCAGCAGGCTTAATATCCAAAGTTAAAAATATCCATATAACACACACCCTACCCTCACCCAACCTGGCAATGCCAACACATTGCCTTCCTAACAGGGCCTTGGCTTCAATACTCTTTCCATCTGAGCTGGCCAGACAGAGGGCATTGTGTGTGTGTATGTGTCTGGCACAAGGCTGGTGCATCAGGTTCCGCTGGGACACACATCTGATTGAGTCCTAGTCTGCTCCCATTATAGCTTTTATATATACACACAGATTCACCACACACACACACACACACACACACACACACACACACACACACACACACACACACACACACACACACACACACACACACACACACACACACACACACACACACACACACACACACACACACACACACACACACACACACACACACACACACACACACACACGCCTGTGAACAGCACCCCTAGTATTAGCTAGGCATGACGTTAAGAAAAGCTTCTGAACGCAGCTCACTGTGAAACGCAACAGGTACCCTGCCATTTATTCATTAGAATGTTAATTACAGCAATTCAGCAGTAACTTGAGTTAAGGAGAGAGAGGAGGAGGGGGAGGGAGGGAGAGCAGAGGAGGAAGAGGAGAGAGAGGAGGAGGAAGAGGAAATAAGGAAGAAGAGGGGAGAGGAGGAGAGAGGAGGAGGGAGAGGAGGAGGGAGAGTGAGAGGAGGAAGAGGAGAGAGGAGGAGGGAAAGGTGGAGGATGGGGAGGGAGAGAAGGAGGGAGAGGGGGAGGGAGAGGAGGAGGGAGAGGAGGGGGAGGGCAGGAGGAGCAGTAGAAGGGGAAGGGACGGGAGTGGAGGAGGACGAGGAGGAGGGGGGATAGGAGGGGAAGGGAGATGAGGGGGAGTGGAGAAAGGAAGAGGGGGAGTGAGAGAAGGAGGGAGAGAAGGTGGGGAGTGAGAGGAGGAGGAGGAGGGAGGAAGGGGGGAGTGAGAGGAGGAGGGACGGCAGTAGGAGGGAGAGGGAGAGGAGGTGGAGAGAGGAGGGAGAGAAGGCGGGGGTAGTAGGAGGGGAAGAGAGAGGGGGAGGGGAGGGAGAGGTGGAGGGAGAGGAGGAGGGGGGAGGGAGAGGAGGAGGAGAGAGGAGGGAGAGAAGGTGGGGGAGTGAGAGTAGGAGGAGGAGGGAGAGGAGGAGGAGGAGGAGAGAGGAAGAGGGGGAGTGAGAGGAGGAGGGAGGGCAGTAGGAGGGAGAGGGAGAGGAGGAGGAGAGAGGAGGGAGAGAAGGCGGGGGAGTAGGAGGGGGAGAGAGAGGAGGAGGGGGAGTAGGGGGAAGGGAGAGGAGGAGAGAGGAGGAGGGGAGGGAGAGGAGGGAGAGGAGGGGGAGTAGGAGGGAAGGGAGAGGAGGATGGAGAGGAGGAGGGTGAGGAAGAGGGGAAGGGAGAGGAGGAGCGAGAGGAGGAGGGGTAGAGAGAGGAGGAGGACGAGAGAAGGGGAGGAGGAGAGAAGAGGAGGGAGAGTAGGGGGAAGGGAGAGGAGGAGGGGAGAGGAGGAGGGGAGGGAGAGGAGAGGAGAGGAGAGGAGGAGGAGGGGGAGAAGGGGGAAGGGAGAGGAGGAGAGAGGGAGGAGGGAGAGTAGGGGGAAGGGGGAGGAGGAGGAGGGATAAGAGGAGGAGGGAGAAGAGGAGGAGAGAGGAGGAGGGAGAGTAGGGGGAAGGAGGAGGAGGAGGAGGAGGAGGAGGAGGAGGAGGAGGAGGAGGAGGAGGAGGAGGAGGAGGAGGAGGAGGAGGAGGAGGAGGAGGAGGAGGGGGAGGGAGAATAGGGGGAAGGGGGAGGAGGAGGAGGAGGGAGAAGAGGAGGAGAGAGGATAAGGGGAGGAGAAGGAGGGAGAAGAGGAGGAGGGAGAGTAGGGGGGAAGGGGAAGGGGGAGGGAGAAGAGGAGGAAAGGGGATGAGGGGGAGAAATAGTAGCAAGAGGAAGAGAAGATGGAATTACTTTTATCTGTTCACGTTGATATTTTTCAAGAACTCTATTGGTTGAACCGTATTGGTTGAATTGTATAGGTTGAACCGTATTGGTTCATCCTCAGTGGTGTGAACCGTATAGGTCGAGCCGTATCGGTTGAATCGTAGCGGTTGAGCCGTATCGGTTGAGTCGTATCGTTTGAGCCGTATCGGTCGTCCGAAAGGCAAGGTACAGCCCTGTACACTATGTTATGCAACACCGTGTTATGAGGTGGTTGTATCAGCTTATCAGTGTATGTTGAGGTACAGATTGTGATACTGCACCATATCATCACGAGTTTCACTCAGAGGGGAGTGTGCAGTTGAGGTCTAAGTGGATTACCTCAGCTTTAGCTCGACTGCTGTGATCTCAGCACTGATACCATTACACATGACCTACCAAAACATCATCCCTTTCTCCCTCTCTTTCTTTCTCCCTCTCTTTTTTTCTCCCTCTCTTTCTTTCTCCCTCTCTTTCTTTCTCCCTCTCTCTGTTCCAGTCCCCCTTCTTTCTCTTCATCCCTACCCTGTCCTCCCCCTCTTCATCTGTCGTATCTCTCTCTCTTTCTCTCCCCTCTTCTGTCTTCATCTGTCGTATCTCTCTCTCTTTCTCTCCCCTCTTCTGTCTCTATCTGTCGTATCTCTCTCTCTTTCTCTCCCCTCTTCTGTCTTCATCTGTCGTATCTCTCTCTCTTTCTCTCCCCTCTTCTGTCTTCATCTGTCGTATCTCTCTCTCGCTTTCTCTACTATATATCTGTCTGCTGTTTCTCTATACAGTGAGCTCCAGAAGTATTGGGACAGCAACACATTTTATGTTGCTTTGGCTCTGTACTCCGGCACTTTTGATTGGAAATGATACAATGACTCCGAGGTTAAAGTGCAAACTGTCAGTTTTAATTTGAGAGTATTTGAATTCTTATTGGGTGAATAACACCCCCCCCACCCCACCCCCTCAAGTATTGTGACAAATTCACTTCTATGTGTATAGTAAAAAGGAGCCAGATTTGATTTGTCTACCCTTCTCAATGGCAAAGCTATGCTCCCTCCCTTCTCCCTCTGAGTGATCCTATATCAGAGACCAGAAGGGGATAGAATATGTAACAGGGCTGCCCAATTTAGCGACAGCGTTTCTGTGCCAACACAGAGACGAATAATCCCTTGTTGCCATGGCATGAGGGAGCTGTGGCAGTGATGTCACAGAGGGCAGAGAGAGATAGAGGGCAGAGAGAGAGAGGGCAGAGAGAGAGAGGGCAGAGAGAGAGAGGGCAGAGAGCGAGGGCAGAGAGAGAGAGAGAGAGGGCAGAGAGAGAGAGAGAGAGAGGGCAGAGAGCGAGGGCAGAGAGAGAGAGAGAGAGAGAGAGAGAGAGAGAGAGAGAGAGAGAGAGAGAGAGAGAGCGAGAGAGAGAGAGAGAGAGAGAGAGAGAGAGAGAGAGAGAGAGAGAGAGAGAGAGAGAGAGAGAGAGAGAGAGAGAGGGCAGAGAGAGAGAGAGAGAGAGAGAGAGAGAGAGAGAGAGAGAGAGAGAGAGAGAGAGAGAGAGAGAGAGAGAGAGAGAGAGAGAGAGAGAGAGAGAGAGAGAGAGAGAGAGAGAGAGAGAGAGAGAGAGAGAGAGAGAGAGAGAGAGAGAGAGAGAGAGAGTCCTAAACTTGAGGATCTTCTGTACATGAGTGGTCTGCTAACAATATGACAAGATTGAAAAGAAAGGGAGAGGGATGATGGGTCAGGGGCCACGTGGGGACCTGTAGAGACAGATTGAATTCAATAAGAGAGAGGGAAAGAGAGAGAAAAATATGGAGAGAGGGGAAGAGAGGGAGACATTCCCAGAGAATAATAAAAAGTACAACAAAACACTGCAGCACTTCACAGAGCTCACCTGTCACTTCTGAGAAGACGAAATAAGAGACTGGAGTGCAGATATTAGATATGCTAACAAAAACACACACAGATCAGCTGTCACAGGGCACGGCATTCCACCTCCCTTCCCCCAAACACCCTCCCTCCATCCCTCTCTTCTCCCTCCATCCATCCCTCTCTTCTCCCTCCATCCATCCCTCTCTTCTCCCGCCATCCGTCCCTCTCTTCTCCCTCCATCCATCCCTCTCTTCTCCCTCCATCCATCCCTCTCTTCTCCCTCCATCCGTCCCTCTCTTCTCCCTCCATCCATCCCTCTCTTCTCCCTCCATCCGTCCCTCTCTTCTCCCTCCATCCGTCCCTCTCTTCTCCCTCCATCCGTCCCTCTCTTCTCCCTCCATCCATCCCTCTCTTCTCCCGCCATCCGTCCCTCTCTTCTCCCGCCATCCGTCCCTCTCTTCTCCCTCCATCCATCCCTCTCTTCTCCCTCCATCCATCCCTCTCTTCTCCCTCCATCCGTCCCTCTCTTCTCCCTCCATCCATCCCTCTCTTCTCCCTCCATCCGTCCCTCTCTTCTCCCTCCATCCATCCCTCTCTTCTCCCTCCATCTGTCCCTCTCTTCTCCCTCCATCCATCCCTCTCTTCTCCCTCCATCCATCCCTCTCTTCTCCCTCCATCCGTCCCTCTCTTCTCCCTCCATCCGTCCCTCTCTTCTCCCTCCATCCATCCCTCTCTTCTCCCTCCATCCATCCCTCTCTTCTCCCTCCATCCATCCCTCTCTTCTCCCTCCATCCGTCCCTCTCTTCTCCATCGGTTCATCTTTCTCATTTACTAAACACAACCCCCCCATCTCTATTCCTCTGTAACACAACCCCCCATCTCTATTCCTCTATTACAACCCCCCATCTCTATTCCTCTGTAACACAACCCCCCATCTCTATTCCTCTATTACAACCCCCATCTCTATTCCTCTATTACAACCCCCATCTCTATTCCTCTATTACAGAACCCCCCATCTCTATTCCTCTATTACAGAACCCCCCATCTCTATTCCTCTGTTACACAACCCCCATCTCTATTCCTCTATTACAACCCCCCATCTCTATTCCTCTGTTACACAACCCCCATCTCTATTCCTCTATTACAACCCCCCATCTCTATTCCTCTATTACACAACCCCCATCTCTATTCCTCTATTACAACCCCCCATCTCTATTCCTCTATTACACAACCCCCATCTCTATTCCTCTATTACAACCCCCATCTCTATTCCTCTATTACACAACCCCCCATCTCTATTCCTCTGTAACACAACCCCTCCATCTCTATTCCTCTGTAACACAACCCCTCCATCTCTATTACTCTGTTACACAACCCCTCCCTCCGTGTGATGTACCCTGGTATGTACTGTGTGATGCACCCTGGTATGTACTGTGTGATGTACCCTGGTATGTACTGTGTGATGCACCCTGGTATGTACTGTGTGATGCACCCTGTGATGTACAGTGTGATGTACCCTGTGATGTACCCTGTGATGTACCCTGTGATGTACCCTGTGATGTATTGTGTGATGTACCCTGTGATGTACCCTGTGATGTACCCTGTGATGTACCATGTGATGTACCCTGTGATGTATTGTGTGATGTACCCTGTGATGTACCCTGTGATGTACCCTGTGATGTACAGTGTGATGTACTGTGTGATGTATTGTGTGATGTACCCTGTGATGTACAGTGTGATGTACCCTGTGATGTACCCTGGTATGTACTGTGTGATGCACCCTGTGATGTACAGTGTGATGTACCCTGTGATGTACCCTGTGATGTACCCTGATATGTCCCCTGTGATGTACCATGTGATGTACCCTGTGATGTACCCTGATATGTCCCCTGTGATGTACCCTGTGATGTACCCTGTGATGTACCCTGTGATGTGCCCTGTGATGTACCCTGTGATGTCCCCTGTGATGTACCCTGTGATGTACCCTGTGATGTACCCTGATATGTCCCCTGTGATGTACCCTGTGATGTCCCCTGTGAAGTACCCTGATATGTACCCTGTGATGTACCCTGTGATGTCCCCTGTGATGTCCCCTGTGATGTACCCTGTGATGTGCCGTGTGATGTACCCTGATATGTCCCCTGTGATGTACCCTGTGATGTCCCCTGTGATGTACCCTGATATGTCCCCTGTGATGTACCCTGTGATGTACCCTGTGATGTCCCCTGTGATGTCCCCTGTGATGTACCCTGTGATGTACCCTGTGATGTCCCCTGCCCTGTGATGTACCCTGTGATGTCCCCTGTGATGTCCCTGTGATGTACCCTGTGATGTACCCTGTGATGTGCCGTGTGATGTCCCCTGTGATGTACCCTGTGATGTACCCTGTGATGTATTGTGTGATGTCCCCGGTGATGTCCCCTGTGATGTACCCTGATATGTCCCCTGTGATGTCCCCTGTGATGTCCCCTGTGATGTACCCTGTGATGTACCCTGTGATGTACAGTGTGCTGTACTGTGTGATGTCCCCTGTGATGTACCCTGTGATGTGCCGTGTGATGTCCCCTGTGATGTACCCTGTGATGTACCCTGTGATGTATTGTGTGATGTCCCCGGTGATGTCCCCTGTGATGTACCCTGATATGTTCCCTGTGGTGTCCCCTGTGATGTACCCTGTGACGTCCCCTGTGATGTACAGTGTGATGTACTGTGTGATGTACCCTGTGATGTACCCTGTGATGTACCCTGTGATGTATTGTGTGATGTCCCCTGTGATGTACCCTGTGATGTACCCTGTGATGTATTGTGTGATGTCCCCTGTGATGTACCCTGTGATGTCCCCTGTGATGTCCCCTGTGATGTACCCTGTGATGCACATAACTTAAATGTCAACAACAACATAAAGATGTGTGCATGTGTGTCTTGTGCCTTTGTTCCAACAGTAACTCCTGTTTGTTGCTAACTTCTTCCCAGCTCTGGGGGTGGGGGGGGCTCCTCCTTCTTTCTGTCGTTGTTGTGGTTGTTCCTGCATTTGTAAACAAACACACACTACACACACAGTCTTACACAAAGATAAATACACACAAATGTGCACACACACACACACACACACACACACACACACACACACACACACACACACACACACACACACACACACACACACACACACACACACACACACACTCACACACACGCACACACATACAGTGCTCAAGTGGATGAGCTCCTTCTCTCCTTGCCGATAACCTACGACCTTTCCCAAAAGCTAGGCAACTAATCAGCCTCAGCTTCTCAAAGTCAGGGGGCGTGGTCGACACACCTCGTCTCTGCTGTCACATCTAACCTGGATCTATATTTGGTTTTAATGCAGACGAGAGCACTGAATCCAGCCTCCCCCAGATATGAGCTGGAGTTTTATGGGGCTTTCAAGACAACTGGGAACTTGGAAAATACGAGGTCAAATCATGACATCACTGATCTTCACGTAGGAAAGTCGGAGCTCTGAGTTGGAATTGAAAAGTTGAAATTCAGTTGAATTACCATTCAAAAGATTTTTCCCAGTCGGAGATTTACGAGTTCCCAGTTCTGAGTTCCGATATGTTTTGACATTGCATTAATGCTCAGAGAGAGAAGGCATTCCCTTTGAGTCAGGAACCAAAACTCTTCCGTCGTGAACCTTGAATGCGTTGTCTGCAGCATTTGGTCACATGACAGCACAACCAGCTGTTCGATTTCACTTACCGGCATGTCAACTGAGCCAGGATCACAGTCAAACGGATTGGGAAGTAGGTCCCAAAGTGCTCTTCCAAGCGTCGGAGGTGAGCAGTCATCACTGGTGTGGGACACTTACTGATGCTGTTTTCTGTTGGAAACATGCACAGCCAAGGGAAGGGGGCCTGGTTCCCTTTTAAAAGGCTCTCTCCAATAACAATCCTTTCCTCTGACCTGAATGCATTGATTACGGTCACTCATCTGTAGAATGTTTTTGTATTTCTCATTCATATAATATATTCATATTTACGTTCAGTTCGTTCAGTTTACCAAATACAGCATGTTTGTTACAAGGAGACACATTATTTTGTCACGTTCTGACCTTTATTTCCTTTGTTTTGTCATTATTTAGTCTAGTCAGGGCGTGAGTCAGGGCGTGAGTCTAAGTTTGTTTTTCTATGATTTGGGGATTTCTATGTTTCGGCCTAGTATGGTTCTCAATCATTTGTTTGTTTGTGGGTGATTGTCTATGTTAGTTGCTTGTGTTCAGCACAGGTCTCATTATAGCTTCACGGTCGTTATGCGTTTATTGTTTTATATAGTTTTGTATTCAGTGTTCAGTGCTTTCTTTAATTATAAACTTCATCACGAACACACACCACGCCGCATTTTGGTCCGTTCCTTACGACGATCGTGACAATTTTACATCGAAAGTCAATGTTTTTTTTGTGTTTTTTTTTACATCTATTGTGGATGACAACAGTTTCTCTCTCAATGTGAAAAATCTTTCTAACACTCCCCCTCGATAACCAGCAAGCCTCAGTGTGAAATAGAACATTGTCATGCTCTGATCCCATATCTCTGCATAGTTTTGAGTTCAGGAGTGAGTTCAGTGGATGTGGTTTGATGTAGTTCACAACTGAAGTTACACCGCCAGTCGCTCCAGGTGGATCATACAATGAGTCCATATGGCAGAAGGAAACACACATGTATAACTAAAGTGCAGAGGCTTGTCACCAAAAACACTCACAAACTTTTACAGATGCCTCCAGCGAGAGCATCCTGTCGGGCTGTATCACCGCCTGGTACGGCAACTGCTCCGCCCACAACCGTAAGGCTCTCCAGAGGGTAGTGAGGTCTGCACAACGCATCACCGGGGGCAAACTACCTGCCCTTCAGGACACCTACACTACCCGATGTCACATGAAGGCCATAAAGATCATCAAGGACAACAACCACCCGAGCCACTGCCTGTTCACCCCACTATCATCCAGAAGGCAACATTGAGTGGCTGCTGCCTACATACTGACTCAAATCTCTAGCCACTTTAATAGTTAACATTTTGGATGTAATAAATGTCTCACTAGCCACTTTATATAATGTTTACATACCCTAGATTACTCATCTCATATGTATATACTTGTCACGCCTTGGTCATTGTATCTTGTGTTTTTGTTATATGTTTGGGTAGGCCAGGGTGTGACATGGGTTTATATGTTGTATTTCGTATTGGGGTTTGTAGTAATTAGGAGTGTGTATTAGTAGGGGTGTGTCTAGTTAGGCTTGGCTGCCTGAGGCGATTCCTAATTGGAGTCAGCTGATTCTCGTTGTCTCGGATTGGGAACCGTATTTAGGCAGCCTGAGTGCGCGTTGTATTTCGTGGGCGATTGTACCTGTTTTAGTGTTAGTCACCAGATAGGCTGTATTAGTTTCACTCGTTTGTTGTTTTCGTATTTTCAGTTATTTCATGTACAGCATTTTCTTCATTAAAAGTCATGAGTAACCTACACGTTGCATTTCGGTCTGACTTTCTACAAACAACAGACGAAGATCATTACAATACTGTACTCTATACCATCCCCTGCATCTTGCCTATGCCGTTCGGCCATCGCTCATCCAAATATTTATATGTAAATATTGTTATTAATTCCTGTACACTTGTGTATAAGGTAGTTACTGTGGAATTGTTAGGTTACTTTTTAGATGTTAATGCACAGTACGAACTAGAAGGACAAGCATTTCGCTACACTCGCATTAACATCTGCTAACAATGTGTATGTGACCCACTACAATTTGATTGGATTTGATTCAGATTTTTGCCCGCCGTTCTACCATTGATGGAGCCCCATCTGTGCCATTCAAACCCATGGAATCTGTTTTTCATCAATATAGCCAGGCAGCAGGCTGAACATCCCCTGTACCCTTTCAAGCTCAGGAATCGGGAGACAGAACAATATGTCCCGACATGTACAGTTCATTCTGAAAGTATTCAGACCCCTTCCCCTTTTACACATGTTGTTACGTTACAGCCTTATTCTAAAATGGATTAAAATACAAATGTTCCTCATAACTCACAATACCCCATAATGACAAAGCAAAAACATTTTTCAAAATATATTATTATTATTACTATTTTGCAAATATACCTACCCAAAACGTTTGACCCAAGTTAAACAATTTAAAGGAAATGCTACCAAATTCTAATTGAGTGTATGTAAACGTCTGACCCACTGGGAATGTGACGAAAGAAATAAAAGCTGAAATAAATAATTATCTACTATTATTCTGATATTTCACATTCTTAAAATAAAGTGGTGATCCTAACTGGCCTAAGACAGTGAATTTTACCAGCATAAAATCAGGTATTGTCAGGTATTGTGAAAAATTGTGTTTAAATGTATGTAAACTTCCAACTTCAACTGTAGGTATTCAGACGCTTTGCTAGAAGACTCTAAATATAGCTCCATTGATCATCCTTGAGATGTTTCTACAACTTGATTGGAGTCCACCTATAGTAAATTCAATTGGTTGAATTTCAATGGTTTGGAATGGCACACACCTATTCATATTATTCATATTCATATTAGGTCCCATAGTTGACAGCGCATGTCAGAGCAAAAACCATCAGGTTGAAGGAATTGTCCGTCGAGAGACAGGATTGTGTCGAGGCACAGATCTGCGGAAGGGTAGCAAAAACATTCTGCAGCACTGGAGGTCCCCAAGAACACAGTGGCCTTCATCATGCTTCAATGGAAGAAAATTGGAACCACCAAGACTCTTCCTAGAGCTGGCTGCCCAGACAAACTGAGCAATTGGGGGAGATGGTCAGGGAGCTGAGTCGTTCAGTCGGAGATTCCCTTGATTGCTGCAATGTCATAAATTCTTTGTTTAACAGTGCTATATGACATATGTATTGATGTGAGTTTCTGTGCCTCCCCCACACATTGTTTTCACCAAATCAATTGTGGCCGATATCATCAAAGTCTCCGCAATAGTATGTGGTTTCATAGAATAGCTTCGCCATTCGCTGTGGGAAGGATTCAAGTGCAATGGTGAAGACTTGTCCCATGATGCTCTCTGGTTGAATTTGATCTTTTAGATTTTCTTATTTTAGATTTTTAAGGTTAAGAAAATTACAATGATTTTGAGGTACAAAGACAATATTATAATGTTTGGTTTTGGTACAAATATATGTACAGTACCAGTCAAAACATTTGGACCCGTCGACTCATTCCAGGGTTTTTCTTAATTTTTCTTATTTTCTACATTGTAGAATAATAGTGAAGACATCAACACTATGAAATGACACATATGGAACCATGTGGTAACCAGAAAAAGTGTTATATATATTTGAGATTCTTCAAAGTAGCCACCCTTTGCGTTGATGACAGCTTTGCACACTCTTAGGCATTCTCTCAACCAGCTTCATGATGTAGTCACCTGGAATGCAATTCAATTACCATGTGTGCCTTGTTAAAAGTTAAGTTGTGGAATGTATTTCCTTCTTAATGCGTTTGAGCCAATCAGTTGTGACAAGGTAGGGTTGGTATACAGAAGACAGCCCTATTTGGTAAAACACAAAGAGAAACGACAGTCCATCATTACTTTAAGACATGAAGGTCAGTCAATGCGGAACATTTCAAGAACTTTGCAAAAATTGAAGTGCAGTCGTAAAAACCAACAAGCGCCATGATGAAACTGGCTCTCATGAGCAACACCACAGGAAAGGAAGAACCAGAGTTACTTCTGCTGCAGAGGATAAGTTCATTAGTTACCAGCCTCAGAAATTGCAGCCCAAATAAATGCTTCACAGAGTTAAAGTAACAGACACATCTCAACATCAACTGTTCAGAGGGGCCTACATGAATCAGGCCTTCATGGTTAAATTGCTGCATAGAAACCACTACTAAAGGACACCAAAAAGATTGAGAGACTTATTTGGGCCAAGAAACACAACAATGGACTTTAGACCAGTGGAAATCTGTCCTTGGGTCTGATGAGTCTAAATGTGTTATATTTGTGAGACACAGAGTAGGTGAACAGATGATGTCCTCATGTGTGGTTCCCACCGTGAAGCATGGAGGAGGAGGTAGTGTTATGGTGTGGGGGTTCTTTGATGACACTGTCAGTGATTTATTTTGAATTTAAGGCACACTTAACCAGCATGGCTATCACAGCATTCTACAGCGATACACCATCCCATCTGGTTTGCGCTTAGTGGGACAATCATTTTTTTTTTCAACAGGACAATGACCCAACACACTTCCAGGCTGTGAAAGGGCTATTTGACCAAGGAGAGTGATGGAGTGCTGCATCAGATGATCTGGCCTCCACAATCACCCGACCTCAACCAAATTGAGATTGTTTGGGATGAGTTGGACCGCAGAGTGAAGGGAAAGTAGCCAACAAGTTGGAAAAGCATTTCAGGTAGTTTGGGAGCCGCTGCTCTAACTTTAACCCTACCTAACCCTACCCTACCTAACCCTACCTAACCCTACCCTACCTAACCCTACCTAACCCTACCTAACCCTACCCTACCTAACCCTACCTAACCCTACCTAACCCTACCCTACCTAACCCTACCTAACCCTACCCTACCTAACCCTACCTAACCCTACCCTACCTAACCCTACCTAACCTTACCCTACCTAACCCTACCTAACCCTACCTAACCCTACCCTACCTAACCCTACCTAACCCTACCTAACCCTACCCTACCTAACCCTACCTAACCCTACCCTACCTAACCCTACCTAACACCTACCTAACCCTACCCTACCTAACCCTACCTAACCCTACCTAACCCTACCCTACCTAACCCTACCTAACCCTACCTAACCCTACCCTACCTAACCCTACCTAACACCTACCTAACCCTACCCTACCTAACCCTACCTAACACCTACCTAACCCTACCCTACCTAACCCTACCTAACACCTACCTAACCCTACCCTACCTAACCCTACCTAACCCTACCCTACCTAACCCTACCTAACACCTACCTAACCCTACCCTACCTAACCCTACCTAACCCTACCCTACCTAACCCTACCTAACCCTACACTACCTACCCTACCCTACCTAACCCTACCTAACCCTACCCTACCTAACCCTACCTAACCCTACCCTACCTAACCCTACCTAACCCTACCTAACCCTGCCCTACTCTACCGTACCTACCCTACCTAACCCTACCCTACCTAAACCTACCTAACCCTACCCTACCTAACCCTACCTAACCCTGCCCTACTCTACCCGACCTAACCCTACCCTACCTAACCCTACCTAAACCTACCCTACTCTATCGTACCTAACCCTACCCTACTCTACCCTACTTAACCCTACCCTACCCTACCCTACCTCCCCTACCCTACCTAACCCTACCCTACTCTACCCTACCTAACCCTACCCTAACCTACCTCTCCCTACCCTACCTAACCCTACCCTACTCTACCCTGCTTTAACCCTACCCTACCCTACCTCTCCCTACCCTACCTAACCCTACCCTACTCTACCTTACATTACCTAACCCTACCCTACCCTACCTCTCCCTACCCTACCTAACCCTACCCTACCTACCCTTACCTAACCCTACCCTACCTAAACCTACCTAACCCTACCCTACCTCACCCCCTACCCTACTCTACCCTACCCTACCCTACCTAACTCTACCCTACTCTACCCTACCTAACCCTACCTAACCCTACCTAACCCTACCCTACCTAACCCTACCTAACCCTACCTAACCCTACCCTACCTAACCCTACCTAACCCTACATAACCCTACCCTACCTAACCCTACCTAACCCTACCCTACCTAACCCTACCTAACCCTACCCTACCTAACCCTACCTAACACCTACCTAACCCTATCCTACCTAACCCTACCTAACCCTACCTAACCCTACCCTACCTAACCCTACCTAACCCTACCCTACCTAACCCTACCTAACCCTACCTAACCCTACCCTACCTAACCCTACCTAACACCTACCTAACCCTACCCTACCTAACCCTACCTAACACCTACCTAACCCTACCCTACCTAACCCTACCTAACACCTACCTAACCCTACCCTACCTAACCCTACCTAACACCTACCTAACCCTACCCTACCTAACCCTACCTAACCCTACCTAACCCTACCCTACCTAACCCTACCTAACCCTACCCTACCTAACCCTACCTAACCCTACCCTACCTAACCCTACCTAACCCTACCTAACCCTGCCCTACTCTACCCCTACCTACCCTACCTAACCCTACCCTACCTAAACCTACCTAACCCTACCCTACCCCTAAATCTACCTAACCCTACCTAACCCTAACCCTCCCTACTACCTACCCTACCTAACCCTACCCTACCTAACCCTACCTAACCCTACCCTACTCTATCCTACCTAACCCTACCCTACTCTACCCTACTTAACCCTACCCTACCCTACCCTACCCTACCTCTCCCTACCCTACCTAACCCTACCCTACTCTACCCTACCTAACCCTACCCTAACCTACCTCTCCCTACCCTACCTAACCCTACCCTACTCTACCCTACCTAACCCTACCCTACACTACCCAATCTGTCATACCCTATTCCTCTCTTCCTTGTTCTGGCCTTCTTTTTCTTTGGCTCTCTCCTTCACTCTTTCTCAGCGGCACATTCACATGTCAAAACCCACACATATATACACACACAAAAACACACACACACAGTGTGTGTCCAGTATTACCGGCGACCGGCAGCAGTGTTTCCGTGGATCTACTGGACGGATTAATCACACTGCTAAAATGTTCAGGAGAGGAATGAAAGGAGGAGAGGAGAGACCAAACCAGAAGAGAAGAGAAGACAATAGGAGTGGAGGAGAAGAGAAGAGAGAAAGACAAGCATGCACTCCATGTCTTAAACCCCTGAACAGCGCTCTTTGTGAACAGAACTCTGTTACCAAGACAACAGCTCCCAAAGCCAGACAGACAGTGCATGCTAAAGCTCTCTCTGCTGCCAGGCTAAATCCTCTTTTCAACTGGGCCAACACTCCAGAACAATCATAATAAGCACATTGTCCCAGTCTACACATCCATCCAACACTTCCCTCTCCTCTTGATAGGTTCTGCTTAGAAAGCTTTCCACTGTCTAATATTATGGCCATGCTGACCAGATCTGGGCTGTTAAGGGGTTTAGCTGTATTTATGAGACATTTCAGAAACAGGAAGCTTTTTTTCAGAGGGAAGCACATTGGTCTGAAGTATCTCTCTCTCTCTCTCTCTCTCTCTCTCTCTCTCTCTCTCTCTCTCTCTCTCTCTCTCTCTCTCTCTCTCTCTCTCTCTCTCTCTCTGTGTGTGCATGGCAAACATATGTTTACATTAATAAACAAATATATCTCCCTCTTCCCTTAATTCAGTCAGGGACATTCTTCTGAGAAGTGAAGAAGGGCTTCCAGTCAGAGTCCCTGTACATTTACGAGTCCCCCTGACAGAGGAAGCTGCTGGTCCCGGAACAATACAGAGACAGCTGATAGAGCTCATGTATCCAAGCCCGGTGTTCTCACCCATCACTCTGCAAACTGGCATCCATGTTGGCGCCTACAGTTCCATAGATTTCATGCCCATGTAGAATACAGCTTGTTTTACACCGGGGTTTGGTAAAAATATGGCTGGAATACAAGTTAGGGGTATGACTGGGGGCTAGGAAATAGAGAGGTTATGGGTAAGACTGGGGCTGAGAAATAGAGAGGTTATGGGTTAGACTGGGGGCTAGGAAATAGAGAGGTTATGGGTAAGACTGGGGGCTAAGAAATAGAGAGGTTATGGGTTAGACTGGGGGCTGAGAAAAGACTAGAAATAGAGGGTTATGGGTTAGACTGGGGGCTAGGAAATAGAGAGGTTATGGGTAAGACTGGGGGCTAGGAAATAGAGAGGTTATGGGTAAGACTGGGGGCTAAGAAATAGAGAGGTTATGGGTTAGACTGGGGGCTGAGAAATAGAGAGGTTATGGGTTAGACTGGGGGCTAGGAAATAGAGAGGTTATGGGTAAGACTGGGGGCTAGGAAATAGAGAGGTTATGGGTAAGACTGGGGGCTAAGAAATAGAGAGGTTATGGGTTAGACTGGGGGCTGAGAAATAGAGAGGTTATGGGTAAGACTGGGGGTTGGGAAATAGAGAGGTTATGGGTAAGACTTGGGGTTGGGAAATAGAGAGGTTATGGGTAAGACTGGGGGGGCTAGGAAATAGAGAAGTTATGGGGTAAGACTGGGGGCTAGGAAATAGAGAGGTTATGGGTAAGACTGGGGGTTAGGAAATAGAGAGGCTATGGTAAGACTGGGGTTAGGAAAGACTAGAGGAAATAGGTTATGGGTTAGACTGAAGGCTAAGAAATAGAGAGGTTATGGGTAAGACTAGGGTTAGGAAATAGAGAGGTTAGGGGTTAGACTGGGGTCTAGGAAATAGAGAGGTTATGGTAAGACTGGGGTTAGGAAATAGAGAGATTATGGGTTAGACCAGGAAATAGAGAGGTTATGGGTTAGACCAGGAAATAGAGAGATTTGGGGTTAAACCAGGATATAGAGAGGTTAGAGGTTAGACCAGGATATAGAGAGGTTTGGGGTTAGACCAGTATATAGATAGGTTATAGGTTAGACCAGGATATAGAGAGGTTAGAGGTTAGACCAGGATATAGAGAGGTTTGGGGTTAGACCAGGATATAGAGCGGTTAGAGGTTAGACCAGGATATAGAGAGGTTTGGGGTTAGACCAGTATATAGATAGGTTAGAGGTTAGACCAGGATATAGAGAGGTTAGAGGTTAGACCAGGATATAGAGAGGTTTGGGGTTAGACCAGTATATAGATAGGTTAGAGGTTAGACCAGGATATAGAGAGGTTAGAGGTTAGACCAGTATATATAGAGGTTTGGGGTTAGACCAGGATATAGAGCGGTTAGAGGTTAGACCAGGATATAGAGAGTTTAGAGGTTTGACCAGGATATAGAGAGGTTTGGGGTTAGACTGGGGGCTAGGAAATAGAGAGGTTAGAGTTTAGACCAGGATATAGAGAGGTTTGGGGTTAGACTGGGGGCTAGGATATAGAGAGGTTAGAGGTTAGACCAGGATATAGAGAGGTTAGAAAAGGAAGTGATTTAAGTGGAGAGCATGAGGATGGACAAGTGAGATACAGACGATATCTCAGACGAGCTCTTTGGTCTTGGCCATAGTGGAGTTTGTAGTGTGACTGTTTGAGGTTGGGGACATGTGTCTTTTATACTGATAACAAGTTCAAACAGGTGCCATTAATACAGGTAAGGAGTGGAGGACAGAGGAGCCTCTTAAAGAAGAAGTTACAGGTTTGTGAGAGCCAGAAATCTTGCTTGTTTGTAGGTGACAAAATACTTATTTTCCACCATAATTTGCAAATAAATTCATAAAAAATCATACAATGTGATTTTCAGGATTTTATTTTCTAATTTTGTCTGTCATAGTTAGTGTACAAATGATGAACTTGCACAATTGGTGGCTGACTAAATACTTTTTTGCCCCACTGTATATACCCAGTAGAGGAGGACAGACAGACAGACAGACAGACAGACAGACAGACAGACAGACAGACAGACAGACAGACAGACAGACAGACAGACAGACAGACAGACAGACAGACAGACAGACAGACAGACAGACAGACAGACAGACAGACAGACAGACAGACAGACAGACAGACAGACAGACAGACAGACAGACAGACAGACAGGAATAAATCTTCCTACCACTACAGAAGTGTATTACACTTGGTGACTGCATTTGCAGCACTACTAAGTTCCTCTCTGTAAAGTCAGACTGCACACGAACACCTCTTCTCCATCTGTCTTTTCTTCTCATCCTTCTCTGCTTCATCTCACCTTCCCTCTCCTCCCTGAGAAGTGACAGATTGGCGTTGACCTTCAGAGGGCGATGGCTGATGCAGCTCCGAGGATGCACTGACCAAGCAGAACTGGCCAACCAGAGCTAACCTCCTACAGAGATCAACCACTCAGCAGATACTGTCAGCCAAGATCAAAGACAGGCCATCACTCCTCTGGGAGTAGGGTTTCGAAAGAGAATGAGAGAGCGAGACAGAAAGGTGATAGACAATGTGTGAGAGAGAGAAAGGGGAAAGAAGAGAAAGATCTTATCTCTTCAATGACAAACATTTGTCAGTATGTTGATATGGGTAGAGCCAGGAAGAGAGAGGGAGAGAGAGACAGACAGTATGTTGATATGTGTAGAGCCAGGAAGAGAGAGGGAGAGAGAGACAGACAGTATGTTGATATGGGTAGAGTCAGGAAGAGAGGGAGAGAGAGACAGACAGTATGTTGATATGGGTAGAGTCAGGAAGAGAGAGGGAGAGAGAGACAGACAGTATGTTGATATGGGTAGAGTCAGGAAGAGAGGGAGAGAGAGACAGACAGTATGTTGATATGGGTAGAGTCAGGAAGAGAGAGGGAGAGAGAGACAGACAGTATGTTGATATGGATAGAGTCAGGAAGAGAGAGGGAGAGAGAGACAGACAGTATGTTGATATGGGTAGAGTCAGGAAGAGAGAGGGAGAGAGAGACAGACAGTATGTTGATATGGGTAGAGTCAGGAAGAGAGGCAGAGAGAGACAGACAGTATGTTGATATAGGTAGAGTCAGGAAGAGAGAGGGAGAGAGAGACAGACAGTATGTTGATATGGGTAGAGTCAGGAAGAGAGAGGGAGAGAGAGACAGACAGTATGTTGATATGGGTAGAGCCAGGAAGAGAGACGGAGAGAGAGACAGACAGTATGTTGATATGAGTAGAGTCAGGAAGAGAGGGAGAGAGAGACAGACAGTATGTTGATATGGGTAGAGCCAGGAAGAGAGACAGAGAGAGAGACAGACAGTATGTTGATATGATTAGAGTCAGGAAGAGAGGGAGAGAGAGACAGACAGTATGTTGATATGGGTAGAGTCAGGAAGAGAGAGGGAGAGAGAGACAGACAGTATGTTGATATGGGTAGAGTCAGGAAGAGAGGGAGAGAGAGACAGACAGTATGTTGATATGTGTAGAGTCAGGAAGAGAGAGGGAGAGAAGTGCTTTGATTTACTGCTTAGCTCCTTTCATTCTGAGAGACTGTGACTCAAGTGGTCCTCAGCACTCATATTTCGTTTCCACGGCTCTACACACACACACACACACACACACACACACACACACACACACACACACACACACACACACACACACACCAACACGATAAGGATCTCTACTCACAGGTGGACCACAGGAGGAGGGAGGCAGAGAGGTATGGAGAGAGATAACATGGGGAGATTACGGGATTTCACACCACCTACGGCAGGTAAAAGTATTCTCCACAGCCTGTTATTGTCATACACAGGTTAACGCATACACACATCACCACACAGACCTGGGGGTCGAGTACTCAGAGAGGAGAGACACACTTAGCACTCAATCACACTGACACACACACACACACACACACACACACACACACACACACACACACACACACACACACACACACACACACACACACACACACACACACACACACACACACACACACACACATAAACAGATCTATGAGGGAGCAGAAATGGGGCTGTTCCTCTGGGAGTTCCGCTCTCTATTGTACTCTATGGAGTTACCATGATGATTACATTAGTCCTCTACCACATACCGCCCCCACACAGAGATTATAATGAGGTGTGTGTGGGTGTGTGTGTGTGTGTGCGCGCGCGCATGTCACGACATATATCCCTCACCTCGAAGTCAGTTCCACTTTTTCCATTGTTCCCCTCTAATCAGGGACTGATTTAGATGTGGGACACCAGGTGGGTGATTCCCTCTAATCAGGGACTGATTTAGATGTGGGACACCAGGTGGGTGATTCCCCTCTAATCAGGGACTGCTTTAGATGTGGGACACCAGGTGGCTGATTCCCCTCTAATCAGGGACTGATTTAGATGTGGGACACCAGGTGGCTGATTCCCCTCTAATCAGGGACTGCTTTAGATGTGGGACACCAGGTGGCTGATTCCCCTCTAATCAGGGACTGATTTAGATGTGGGACACCAGGTGGCTGATTCCCCTCTAATCAGGGACTGATTTAGATGTGGGACACCAGGTGGCTGATTCCCCTCTAATCAGGGACTGATTTAGATGTGGGACACCAGGTGGCTGATTCCCCTCTAATCAGGGACTGATTTAGATGTGGGACACCAGGTGGGTGATTCCCTCTAATCAGGGACTGATTTAGATGTGGGACACCAGGTGGGTGATTCCCCTCTAATCAGGGACTGATTTAGATGTGGGACACCAGGTGGCTGATTCCCCTCTAATCAGGGACTGATTTAGATGTGGGACACCAGGTGGCTGATTCCCCTCTAATCAGGGACTGATTTAGATGTGGGACACCAGGTGGCTGATTCCCCTCTAATCAGGGACTGATTTAGATGTGGGACACCAGGTGGCTGATTCCCCTCTAATCAGGGACTGATTTAGATGTGGGACACCAGGTGGGTGCAATGAATTATCAGGTAGAACAGCAGGCTCTGGAACTCGTAGGTTCAGAGTTAAATAACCTTGGCCTATAGGGACCCAAAACCAGGGTAACTCCATGAAGACATAAAGCATGTGAAAATGGAGGGGGCAAGACAACGACGACACCAACCTTGATAACAATAGCTAAAAACAGCACGATTCTACTTTTAGAACCATGAACACGTTTACCGACATACTTAAACTTTGCTGAAAAATTCAACTTACATTTACATTTACATTTAAGTCATTTAGCAGACACTCTTATCCAGAGCGACTTACAAATTGGTGCATTCACCTTATGACATCCAGTGGAACAGTCACTTTACAATAGTGCATCTAAATCTTAAAGGGGGTGAGAGGGAATACTTATCCTATCCTAGGTATTCCTTAAAGAGGTGGGGTTTCAGGTGTCTCCGGAAGGTGGTGATTGACTCCGCTGTCCTGGCGTCGTGAGGGAGTTTGTTCCACCATTGGGGGCCAGGGCAGCGGGAGCTGTACTTCCTCAGTGGTAGGGAGGCGAGCAGGCCAGAGGTGAATGAA
Source organism: Oncorhynchus gorbuscha (assembly GCF_021184085.1). Lineage (NCBI taxonomy): Eukaryota > Metazoa > Chordata > Actinopteri > Salmoniformes > Salmonidae > Oncorhynchus > Oncorhynchus gorbuscha. The sequence goes on along the minus strand of NC_060182.1, from coordinate 90,219,960 downwards.
CGCAGTGCCCTTGTTTGGGTGTAGGGCCTGATCAGAGCCTGGAGGTACTGAGGTGCCGTTCCCCACAGCTCCGTAGGCAAGCACCATGGTCTTGTAGCGGATGCGAGCTTCAACTGGAAGCCAGTGGAGAGAACGGAGGAGTGGGGTGACGTGAGAGAACTTGGGAAGGTTGAACACCAGACGGGCTGCGGCGTTCTGGATGAGTTGAAGGGGTTTAATGGCACAGGCAGGAGCCCAGCCAACAGCGAGTTGCAGTAATCCAGACGGGAGATGACAAGTGCCTGGATTAGGACCTGCGCCGCTTCCTGTGTGAGGCAGGGTCGTACTCTGCGGATGTTGTAGAGCATGAACCTACAGGAACGGGCCACCGCCTTGATGTTGGTTGAGAACGACAGGGTGTTGTCCAGGATCACGCCAAGGTTCTTAGCGCTTTGGGAGGAGGACACAATGGAGTTGTCAACCGTGATGGCGAGATCATGGAACGGGCAGTCCTTCCCGGGAGGAAGAGCAGCTCCGTCTTGCCGAGGTTCAGCTTGAGGTGGTGATCCGTCATCCACACTGATATGTCTGCCAGACATGCAGAGATGCGATTCGCCACCTGGTCATCAGAAGGGGGCAAGGAGAAGATTAATTGTGTGTCGTCTGCATAGCAATGATAGGAGAGACCATGTGAGGTTATGACAGAGCCAAGTGACTTGGTGTATAGCGAGAATAGGAGAGGGCCTAGAACAGAGCCCTGGGGGACACCAGTGGTGAGAGCGCGTGGTTGAGGAGACAGATTCTCGCCACGCCACCTGGTAGGAGCGACCTGTCAGGTAGGACGCAATCCAAGCGTGGGCCGCGCCGGAGATGCCCAACTCTGAGAGGGTGGAGAGGAGGATCTGATGGTTCACAGTATCGAAGGCAGCCGATAGATCTAGAAGGATGAGAGCAGAGGAGAGAGAGTTAGCTTTAGCAGTGCGGAGCGCCTCCGTGATACAGAGGAGAGCAGTCTCAGTTGAATGACTAGTCTTGAAACCTGACTGATTTGGATCAAGAAGGTCATTCAGAGAGAGATAGCGGGAGAGCTGGCCAAGGATGGCACGTTCAAGAGTTTTGGAGAGAAAAGAAAGAAGGGATACTGGTCTTGCAGGAAGACCTACCTGATTGTCAACTTCTTTGTCAAAGGGCCTCCCGGGTGGCGCAGTGGTGCCAGGTCCTGTCTCAGCCGGCGGCTACCGGGAGATCCATAGGGTGGCCCAGGTTAGGGGAGGGTTTGGCCCAGGTTAGGGGAGGGTTTGGCCCAGGTTAGGGGAGGGTTTGGCCCAGGTTAGGGGAGGGTTTGGCCCAGGTTAGGGGAGGGTTTGGCCCATCGAGCACTAGCGACTCCTGTGTCAAGAAGTAGTGCGGCCTGGCTGGATTGTGTTTTCTGGGGACGCGCGGCTCTTGACCTTCGCCTCTCCGAAGTCCATACGGGAGTTGCAGTGATGGGACAAGACTGTAACTACCAATCGGACACCACGAAGTTGGGGAGAAAAAGGACTAAATAAAGGTCCAGATATTTACATAAACAAAGGACAGAGGTCAGAGGTCATGTACCATATAAAACCTATAAGGCATGAGGTGGTGTGGTATATGGCCGATATGGGATGTTCTTAGGCACGACGCAACGCCGAGTACCTGGACACAGCCCTTAGCTGTGGTATATTGGCCATATACAACAAACCCCCGAGATGCCTTACTGCTATTGTAAACTGTATACCAACGTAATTAGAGCAAGAAAAAATATATATATGTTTCGTAATACCCGCGGTATACGGTCTGATATACCACGGCTGTCAGCCAATTAGCATTCAGGGCTCGTACCACCCAGTTTATAAACACCAAATAATAGGTTAGAGAAAGCTGTTTTCCCACAGATAACCAGCTGATGAAAGAACAGACATATGACAAACAAAGTGATAATTCAATTAACATCATCGGGTAGAAAACTGTGATTAGACAAACAAAGGAATACCCTGAAGACCAAGGAGGAAAGGAAACATTCATGACGAGAGGAGGGTGGGACTAGGCTGAGCTGATAAAGACATCTCCTGAGCAGGTAAATATGAGAGGTTTGAAAGAGAGAGAGAGAGAGAGAGAGAGAGAGAGAGAGAGAGAGAGAGAGAGAGAGATAGGATATATTTAAAATATTTAATCAATTCTAGAATGAAGCTGTAACATAACGTAATAAAATGTGGAAAAAGTCAAGGAGTCTGAACTATGTACATATCTACCAAGGAGTCTGAACTATGTACATATCTACCATGGAGTCTGAACTATGTTCATATCTACCATGGAGTCTGAACTATGTTCATATCTACCATGGAGTCTGAACTATGTACATATCTACCATGGAGTCTGAACTATGTACATATCTACCATGGAGTCTGAACTATGTTCATATCTACCATGGAGTCTGAACTATGTACATATCTACCATGGAGTCTGAACTATGTTCATATCTACCATGGAGTCTGAACTATGTACATATCTACCATGGAGTCTGAACTATGTACATATCTACCACGGAGTCTGAACTATGTACATTTCTACCACGGAGGCTGAACTATGTACATATCTACCATGGAGTCTGAACTATGTACATATCTACCATGGAGTCTGAACTATGTACATATCTACCATGGAGTCTGAACTATGTACATTTCTACCACGGAGGCTGAACTATGTACATATCTACCATGGAGTCTGAACTATGTACATATCTACCATGGAGTCTGAACTATGTACATATCTACCATGGAGTCTGAACTATGTTCATATCTACCATGGAGTCTGAACTATGTACATATCTACCATGGAGTCTGAACTATGTACATATCTACCATGGAGTCTGAACTATGTACATATCTACCATGGAGTCTGAACTATGTACATATCTACCATGGAGTCGGAACTATGTACATATCTACCAAGGAGTCTGAACTATGTACATATCTACCATGGAGTCTGAACTATGTACATATCTACCATGGAGTCTGAACTATGTACATATCTACCATGGAGTCTGAACTATGTACATATCTACCTCAAGTATTATTTTTATATTATCTGTATTTTAAAATAAATAAGTATTTGACTGTCTACACCTGTTGTTTACAAAGCTTGTGACAAGTAACATTTGATTTGGTTCTTTATGGTTGAGATGGCTAACCATCTCACCCCCCCCCCTCTCCTACCCTCCTTCCCCTTCTATCTATCTCTCTCTCTCACACACACACACACACACACACACACACACACACACACACACACACACACACACACACACACACACACACACACACACACACACACACACACACACACACACACACACACACACACACACACGAAGAGAGAGGAGATGAGGGAGAAGTGGAGATGAGACGGGAGAGGGGAGGAGATGGAAAGAAAGAATGAATAGAATAGAGAGAAGGAAATAAAATGATAGTTGCGATGTGGATAAATTGTCTTAGTTCAGGAGGTACTCTGTATAACCTCCTACAGTAGCTGGAGGGGTACAGCTGATGGTAGGGGGGGAATAAGCATGAATATTCCCCTCTATTTGTACCAAACAGCTAGAACAGAGCAGCCTCAAACCACTGCTGGGTAGCCTAGTGGTTAGAGCGTTGGACTAGTAACCGGAAGGTTGCAAGTTCAAATCCCCGAGCTGAAAAGGTACAAATCTGTTGTTCTGCCCCTGAACAGGCAGTTAACCCACTGTTCCTAGGCTGTCATTGAAAATAAGAATTTGTTCTTAACTGACTTGCCTGGTAAAAAACAAAACTGCTGCTTACATTTATATTGTATTTAAACTTTATTTACAATGACGGCCTACACCGGCCAAACCCTAACGACCATGAGCCAATTGTGCGCGGCTCTATGGGACTCTCAATCACAGCCGGTTGTGATACAGCCTGGAATCAAACCAGGGTCTGTAGTGACACCACTAGCACTGAGATACAGTGCCTTAGAACGCTGTGCCACTCGGAAGCCCTTACTAGGACCCACACTACAGAAGAACGTTTAATTTAGGAATTATAATTCATTCACGTATTCATCAGGCTCCATTTCCTGCAGATTACAGAAGAGAGAAGGATGAACACACACACACACACACACGCACACACACACACACACACACACAGCAATAAGACTTTTAGAGTCGCTGGTTAAACTTCCACTAGTCTTTCCAACTCAAGTGCTGCAGTCTGATAAAGTTCATTAAAAAGCCTCTGAGGACAGTGAAGGGTGTTGATTCCTAACAGTGTAATGTGATCCATTATTTTCATTGTGGTAGGTTTAAAACACTACGATTGGCTGAGGGGAGCTGGAGTAATCATGTTTACAAAGGAGTAGAACCAATGAGTGTATTTTGCATCCCTTTTCTATTTTTATTTTTTTTACTTTATTAAACTAGGCAAGTCAGTGAAGAACAAATTCTTATTCTATAATGACGGCCTACCCCAGCCAAACTTACTCCTAACCCGGACGGCGCTGGGTCAAGTGTGCACCTCCCTATGGGACTGCGATCATAGCCGGTTGTGATACAGCCCGGGATCGAACCAGTGTCTAGACCGCCACTTGAAATCCTGGAGAGGAATGATATTGAATATTTTAAGTAGAACTCGTGCACCAATATTGAATTTGAAAAGCCTGTTAGATTAAATGCGGTGCCTTTTAATATAGACCACTTGGAGAATTCAATCAATCAATTGGATTATAAATATAGATAAATACTTGCTACAGTGCCAACATTCAGCATGTTGACATGTCTCCCTCTGTGACATCTAGGAAGATTTAACCCACTTAACCCCCCCCCCCCCGTTTCCCTCCCTATTGCACACAACAGGCTTCAATTCCCCCTGTCACAAGATAATTTATGGCTGATTTAAGATGGTCAACCCTGTTACTGTCAACCCTGCTGCTGTCAACCCTGTTACGGTCAACCCTGTTACCGTCAACCCCATATCATTTTTTATTCTTGAGATGGGGTGGACATAATGTTAGGTTGAACATGTGATCTTAATGACAGAATGTAAGAATTATTATTCTTGTAAAAAGTTTTTTTTTAAACCAAGTTACACTCCTCTTAAGGGGCACCGAATTGTTGGGACGGCGCTGGTATTTCTTATTCACAAAGGAACTTGTTTGTAGAAAGTCCAAAGTCTAATGTAACTGTCCATGTGGTACTGCATTCTCTACTAAATGAAAGAGACATTGCAAATGGTTTGCACAAAAAAAGGACGAAGTGAGAGATATGAGAAAAGAGAGAGGCAGAGGAGAGAGAGATGAGAAAGGTGAATATCCCTCTCAGTGCTGTAGGTGTTTAACAAAACACTGATGATTGATAGTTGCTGTGGAGAAAGATGAATATCCCTCTCAGTGCTGATAGTTGCTGTGGAGACAAACAGACAGAGAGACAGGAAAGAGCAACGAAGAATGGAGAGAAGCAGAGGAAGAAACAACTAAAGAGGGATGGGTGAGGAAAACAGAGGAGAGAAGAAAGAAGGAAGGATGCAGAGGTAAAAGAGGAAGAAACAGAGGGTGGAGAGACAGAAAGAAAAGGGGGGGGACAACGGCAGGCTCTGCGTTGCCATGTTGCCATGGGGACAGTAACCGGGCAAGCGGTTGCCATATTAATGATGTGTGCAAGAGCTCAGGCGGCACACGGCCGTAAATCTGGAGCGAGCAAAAAGGAGTCAGCAGGCGCACGCCGTTAGTGTGTGTGTGTGTGTGTGTGTGTGTGTGTGTGTGTGTGTGTGTGTGTGTGTGTGTGTGTGTGTGTGTGTGTGTGTGTGTGTGTGTGTGTGTGTGTGTGTGTGTGTGTGTGTGTGTGTGTGTGTGTGTGTGTGTGTGTGTGTGTAATGGCGTTAGAGCCTGCAGGAAGATCTCCATTGTTCTGTGATTATGACAGAAAGGACATGGGAAAGGGCTGAAGGGACAGAGAGCACACACACGACACATAGCTGCACACACACAGGACACACAACACACACAACACATAGCTGCACCAGCACACAAAACACACACTAACTGCTGGAGGCTTTAGTTGTTTTTTGAGGTGTACAAAGATCAAGCATGTTTTCTCTCCCTCCTATCCCCTCTCTCTTCAACCCTCCTTTCCCCTCCCTCCTCTCTCTCCCCTCCCTCCTCTCTCTCCCCTCCCTCCTCGCTCTCCCCTCCCTCCTCTCTCCCCCTCCCTCCTCTCTCCCCCCTCCCTCCTCTCCCCCCTCCCTTGGGGCAAACGTTTTTATTTATCACTTTGGAGTGATAATCTGAACTAAACATAGCCCTGGGCCATACACATAAACTCTACACACATTTCAGCTCTTCATTCACTCCCCAACTTCACACTAAATATCACACTTTTTCTCTCTCTCATCCCCCCCTTTCTTTTCCCACACTGCTTGCCACACCCCCTCCCTCGTCCTCTATCCAATCCTTATGCTCTCTGTCATCCTATATTATAGGAAACTGAAAGCAGGGGAAGAGAGAACGATAAGGAGACAGTGGTGGAGAGAAGGAGACAGGGGAGTGAGAGAAGGAGACAGGGGAGGAGAGAAGGAGACAGGGGACCCAGGAGGAGAGAAGGATACAGGAGAGGAGAGAAGGTGGCAGTGGAGGAGAGAAGGTGGCAGGGGAGGAGAGAAGGAGACAGGGGAGGAGAGAAGGTGGCAGGGGAGGAGAGAAGGTGGCAGGGGAGGAGAGAAGGAGACAGGGGAGGAGAGAAGGTGGCAGTGGAGGAGAGAAGGTGGCAGGGGAGGAGAGAAGGAGACAGGGGAGGAGAGAAGGTGGCAGGGGACCCAGGAGAAGAGAAGGATACAGGGGAGGAGAGAAGGTGGCAGTGGAGGAGAGAAGGTGGCAGGGGAGGAGAGAAGGTGGCAGGGGACCCAGGAGAAGAGAAGGATACAGGGGAGGAGAGAAGGAGACAGGGGAGTGAGAGAAGGAGACAGGGGAGGAGAGAAGGAGACAGGTGACCTGGGAGGAGAGAAGGAGACAGGGGACCTAGGAGGAGAGAAGGATACAGGAGAGGAGAGAAGGTGGCAGTGGAGGAGAGAAGGTGGCAGGGGAGGAGAGAAGGAGACAGGGGAGTGAGAGAAGGAGACAGGGGAGGAGAGAAGGTGGCAGGGGACCCAGGAGGAGAGGATACAGAAGGAGAGAAGGTGGCAGGGAGGAGAGAAGGTGGCAGGGGAGGAGAGGTGACAGGGGAGGAGAGAAGAAGACAGGTGACCTGGGAGGAGAGAAGGAGACAGGGGACCCAGGAGGAGAGAAGGACACAGGGGAGGAGAGAAGGAGACAGGGGAGTGAGAGAAGGAGACATGGGAGTGAGAGAAGGAGACAGGGAGGAGAGAAGAAGACAGGTGACCTGGGAGGAGAGAAGGAGACAGGGGACCCAGGAGGAGAGAAGGACACAGGGGAGGAGAGAAGGAGACAGGGGAGAGAGGGAGACAAGGGAGGAGAGAAGGAGACATGTGACCTGGGAGGAGGGAAGGAGACAGGGGAGGAGACAGGGGAGGAGAGAAGGTGGCAGGGGAGGAGAGAATGAGAGAGGGGAGGAGACAGGGGAGGAGAGAAGGTGGCAGGGGAGGAGAGAAGGATACAAGGGAGGAGAGAAGGAGACATGTGACCTGGGAGGAGAGAAGGATACAGGGGAGGAGAGAAGGTGGCAGGGGAGGAGAGAAGGAGACAGGGGAGTAGAGAAAGAGACAGGGAGGAGAGAAGGATACATGGGAAGAGAGAAGGAGACAGGGGAGGGAAGGAGGAGACAGGGGAGGGAGAAAGAGACAGGGGAGGGAAGGAGGAGACAGCGGAGGGAAGGAGGACAGGGGAGGGAGAAGGAGACAGAGGAGGAAAGGAGGAGACAGGGGAGGGAGAAAGAGACAGGGAGGAGAAGGAGACAGAGGAGGAAAGGAGGAGACAGGGGAGGGAGAAGGAGACAGGGGAGTGAGAAGGAGACAGCGGAGGAAAGGAGGAGACAGGGGAGGAGAGAAGGAGGCAGGGGAGTGAGAGAAGGAGACAGGGAGGAGAGAAGGAGACAGGTGACCTGGGAGGAGAGAAGGAGACAGGGGACCCAGGAGGAGAGAAGGATACAGGAGAGGAGCGAAGGTGGCAGTGGAGGAGAGAAGGTGGCAGGGGAGGAGAGAAGGAGACAGGGGAGTGAGAGAAGGAGACAGGGGAGGAGAGAAGGAGACAGGAGACCTGGGAGGAGAGAAGGAGACAGGGGACCCAGGAGGAGAGAAGGATACAGGAGAGGAGAGAAGGTGGCAGTGGAGGAGAGAAGGTGGCAGGGGAGGAGAGAAGGAGACCGGGGAGGAGAGAAGAAGACAGGTGACCTGGGAGGAGAGAAGGAGACAGGGGACCCAGGAGGAGAGAAGAAGACAGGTGACCTGGGAGGAGAGAAGGAGACAGGGGAGGAGAGAAGGAGACAGATGACCTGGGAGGAGAGAAGGAGACAGGGGACCCAGGAGGAGAGAAGGATACATGGGAGGAGAGAAGGTGGCAGTGGAGGAGAGAAGGTGGCAGGGGAGGAGAGAAGGAGACAGGGGAGTGAGAGAAGGAGACAGGGGAGGAGAGAAGGAGACAGGAGACCTGGGAGGAGAGAAGGAGACAGGGGACCCAGGAGGAGAGAAGGATACAGGAGAGGAGAGAAGGTGGCAGTGGAGGAGAGAAGGTGGCAGGGGAGGAGAGAAGGAGACCGGGGAGGAGAGAAGAAGACAGGTGACCTGGGAGGAGAGAAGGAGACAGGGGACCCAGGAGGAGAGAAGAAGACAGGTGACCTGGGAGGAGAGAAGGAGACAGGGGAGGAGAGAAGGAGACAGATGACCTGGGAGGAGAGAAGGAGACAGGGGACCCAGGAGGAGAGAAGGATACATGGGAGGAGAGAAGGTGGCAGTGGAGGAGAGAAGGAGCCAAGGGAGGAGACAGGGGAGGAGAGAAGGAGACAGGGGAGGAGAGAAGGATACATGGGAGGAGAGAAGGTGGCAGTGGAGGAGAGAAGGTGGCAGGGGACCCAGGAGAAGAGAAGGATACAGGGAGGAGAGAAGGTGGCAGTGGAGGAGAGAGGTGGCAGGGGAGGAGAGAGGTGGCAGGGGACCCAGGAGAAGAGAAGGATACAGGGGAGGAGAGAAGGAGACAGGGGAGTGAGAGAAGGAGACAGGGGAGGAGAGAAGGAGACAGGTGACCTGGGAGGAGAGAAGGAGACAGGGGACCTAGGAGGAGAGAAGGATACAGGAGAGGAGAGAAGGTGGCAGTGGAGGAGAGAAGGTGGCAGGGGAGGAGAGAAGGAGACAGGGGAGTGAGAGAAGGAGACAGGGGAGGAGAGAAGGTGGCAGGGGACCCAGGAGGAGAGAAGGATACAGGAGAGGAGAGAAGGTGGCAGTGGAGGAGAGAAGGTGGCAGGGGAGGAGAGAAGAAGACAGGGGAGGAGAGAAGAAGACAGGTGACCTGGGAGGAGAGAAGGAGACAGGGGACCCAGGAGGAGAGAAGGACACAGGGGAGGAGAGAAGGAGACAGGGGAGTGAGAGAAGGAGACATGGGAGTGAGAGAAGGAGACAGGGGAGGAGAGAAGAAGACAGGTGACCTGGGAGGAGAGAAGGAGACAGGGGACCCAGGAGGAGAGAAGGACACAGGGGAGGAGAGAAGGAGACAGGGGAGTGAGAGAAGGAGACAAGGGAGGAGAGAAGGAGACATGTGACCTGGGAGGAGGGAAGGAGACAGGGGAGGAGACAGGGGAGGAGAGAAGGTGGCAGGGGAGGAGAGAATGAGAGAGGGGAGGAGACAGGGGAGGAGAGAAGGTGGCAGGGGAGGAGAAGGATACAAGGGAGGAGAGAAGGAGACATGTGACCTGGGAGGAGAGAAGGATACAGGGGAGGAGAGAAGGTGGCAGGGGAGGAGAGAAGGAGACAGGGGAGTAGAGAAAGAGACAGGGAGGAGAGAAGGATACATGGGAAGAGAGAAGGAGACAGGGGAGGGAAGGAGGAGACAGGGGAGGGAGAAAGAGACAGGGGAGGGAAGGAGGAGACAGCGGAGGGAAGGAGGAGACAGGGGAGGGAGAAGGAGACAGAGGAGGAAAGGAGGAGACAGGGGAGGGAGAAAGAGACAGGGGAGGGAGAAGGAGACAGAGGAGGAAAGGAGGAGACAGGGGAGGGAGAAGGAGACAGGGGAGTGAGAAGGAGACAGCGGAGGAAAGGAGGAGACAGGGGAGGAGAGAAGGAGGCAGGGGAGTGAGAGAAGGAGACAGGGAGGAGAGAAGGAGACAGGTGACCTGGGAGGAGAGAAGGAGACAGGGGACCCAGGAGGAGAGAAGGATACAGGAGAGGAGCGAAGGTGGCAGTGGAGGAGAGAAGGTGGCAGGGGAGGAGAGAAGGAGACAGGGGAGTGAGAGAAGGAGACAGGGGAGGAGAGAAGGAGACAGGAGACCTGGGAGGAGAGAAGGAGACAGGGGACCCAGGAGGAGAGAAGGATACAGGAGAGGAGAGAAGGTGGCAGTGGATTATTATTATTATTAGAAGGTGGCAGGGGAGGAGAGAAGGAGACCGGGGAGGAGAGAAGAAGACAGGTGACCTGGGAGGAGAGAAGGAGACAGGGGACCCAGGAGGAGAGAAGAAGACAGGTGACCTGGGAGGAGAGAAGGAGACAGGGGAGGAGAGAAGGAGACAGATGACCTGGGAGGAGAGAAGGAGACAGGGGACCCAGGAGGAGAGAAGGATACATGGGAGGAGAGAAGGTGGCAGTGGAGGAGAGAAGGAGCCAAGGGAGGAGACAGGGGAGGAGAGAAGGAGACAGGGGAGGAGAGAAGGATACATGGGAGGAGAGAAGGTGGCAGTGGAGGAGAGAAGGAGACAGGAGACCTGGGAGGAGAGAAGGAGACAGGGGACCCAGGAGGAGAGAAGGATACAGGAGAGGAGAGAAGGTGGCAGTGGAGGAGAGAAGGTGGCAGGGGAGGAGAGAAGGAGACAGGGGAGGAGAGAAGAAGACAGGTGACCTGGGAGGAGAGAAGGAGACAGGGGACCCAGGAGGAGAGAAGGACACATGGGAGTGATTGAAGGAGACAGGGGAGGAGAGAAGGAGACAGGTGACCTGGGAGGAGAGAAGGAGACATGGGAGGAGAGAAGGTGGCAGTGGAGGAGAGAAGGAGCCAAGGGAGGAGACAGGGGAGGAGAGAAGGAGACAGGGGAGGAGAGAAGGATACATGGGAGGAGAGAAGGTGGCAGTGGAGGAGAGAAGTTGGCAGGGGAGGAGAGAAGGAGCCAAGGGAGGAGACAGGGGAGGAGAGAATGAGACAGGGGAGGGGAGAAGGAGACAGGGGAGGAGAGAAAGAGACAGGGAGGAGAGAAGGATACATGGGAAGAGAGAAGGAGACAGGGGAGGGAAGGAGGAGACAGGGGAGGGAGAAGGAGACAGGGATGGAAGGAGGAGACAGCGGAGGGAAGGAGGAGACAGGGGAGTGAGAAGGAGACAGCGGAGGAAAGGAGGAGACAGGGGAGGGAGAAGGAGCAGACCGCGGAGGGAAGGAGGAGACAGGGGAGGGAAGGAGGAGACAGGGGAGGGAAGGAGGAGACTGCGGAGGGAAGGAGGAGACAGGGAGGGGGCAGAGACACAGAATGAGCTCAGCATTGCCCTAATTGGTGCCATTTTGGATGCAAACAAAGTGTATTCAGAGTCCCTAGCCAAGAGGTCCCCTAACCGTGTATGTGTGTATGTGTGTAATGTGTGTGTGCCATGTTCCACCTAAAGCATTTAGTATCATCTTCCTTGTAATTACAGCCACATTACAGCCACACAAGTCAGGAACAGTCTTCCATGACTCGACTGTGTGTGAACAACTAAGACCACCGTGTCTGAAACAGTGGCCATGTCTACAAACAACATTGATTTACAGAGGAAGACAAAGGCTGATGGCATTCACAAACCTATTCCCAATCCCTTCCCATCCCCATCCCCTTCACATCCTATACCTTCCCACCCCATTCCCGTCCCATCCCATCCCCATCTCATCCCCATCCCATCCCCTTCCCACCCCATCTCATCCCCATCCCTTCCCATCCCATCCCTTCACTTCCCTTCCATTCCCTTCCCTTCCATTCCATTCCATTCCATTCCCTTCCCTTCCCTTCCATTCCATTCCCTTCCATTCCCTTCCCTTCCCTACCCTTCCCTTCCATTCCCTTCCCTTCCCATCCCATCCATTCCCTTCCCTTCCATTCCCATCCCCATCCCATCCCCTTCCCACCCCATCCCCATCTCACCCCCATCTCATCCCCATCCCATCCCCTTCCCATCCCCATCTCACCCCCATCCCATCTCATCCCCATCCCATCCCCTTCACACCCCATCCCCATCTTTTCCCCATCCCTTCCCTTCCCATCCCTTCCCATCCCATCCCATCCCATCCCTTCCCATCCCATCCCTTCCCATCCCATCCATTCCCTTCCTATCCCCATCTCACCCCCATCCCATCCCTTCACATCCCATCCCTTCCCTTCCATTCCCCCTGCCCTGCCCTGCCCTGCCCTGCCCTGCCCTGCCCTGCCCTGCCCTGCCCTGCCCTGCCCTTTCCTTCCATTCCCTTCCCATCCCATCCATTCCCTTCCCTTCCATTCCCTTCCCTTCCCACCCCCATCTCATCCCCACCCCATCCCCTTCCCAACCCCATCCCATCCCATCCCTTCCCACCCCATCCCCATCTTATCCTCTTCCCTTCCCTTCCCTTCCCATCCCCATCTCACCCTCATCCCATCCCATCCCTTCCCATCCCATCCCATCCCATCCATTCCCTTCCCTTCCTATCCCCATCTCACCCCCATCCCATCCCTTCCCATCCCTTCCCATCCCATCCCTTCCCATCCCATCCCTTCCATTCCATTCCCTTCCCCAGGGAATGGATGTCAGGTCCGGGCTTATGAAGAGGAGAGATGATGATCAGGACCAGGTGTGCAGATAGCTGATGGGATACAGGTGCGGGTAATCAGAACTCCCAACTGGCTACATTGCCCGGCAACCAGACAGGGTGCGTTCCAGGACGCCGGAAAAAAACACTCCAGGACAGAACACTCAGGAAACGGGATTCGTGACAGTACCCCCCTCCGACGAACGCCACCGGGCGGACTACCCGGAGCACCAGGGTGGAGGCGGTAAAAGTCACGAAGCAGGTCATCGTCAAGGATCTGATGCCGAGGAATCCAACTCCTCTCCTCAGGACCATATCCTTCCCAATCCACTAAATACTCGAACCCTCGACCCCGCCGTCTGGAGTCCATGATGCGGCGCACCGTGTAGACAGGACCACCTCCAATCATCCGAGGAGGAGGAGGACGAGGACGAGGAGGAGGGGGCAACATCCCTTCCCATCCCTTCCCATCCCCATCCCATCCCTTCCCATCCCCATCCCATCCCTGATCTAGGGTGTAATCATTAGTCCATACATAATGATGGACATAATACTGAGACACTTACATATATAATGATGGACATAATACTGAGACAGATATATAATGAGAGAGAGAGAGAGAGAGAGAGAGAGAGAGAGAGAGAGAGAGAGAGAGAGAGAGAGAGAGAGAGAGAGAGAGAGAGAGAGAGAGAGAGAGAGAGGAGAGAGAGAGAGGAGAGAGAGAGAGAGAGAGAGAGAGAGAGAGAGAGAGAGAGAGAGAGAGAGAGAGAGAGAGAGAGAGAGAGAGAGAGAGAGAAAAGAGAGAGAGAGACCGGCACAGACAGGCAGAGTGTCTGGCAGTGAATGAAAGGCAGGCAGCGTGCTGTGTGGGCTTCTGAGATACTAAACAGAGCTGGAGAGAGAAGAGAGAGAGAGGGAGAGAGATCGAGAAGAGGGAGAGAAATGGAGAGCGCAGTGCCAAGCTTTCACAGAGAGGGACAAATAGCGGTGTGTTTGGAGAAGGGCGGGTGTCAGATGTGTGTCAGGTTTCAAGTATTTATTTATTTTGTATTGGGGAGTGGGGGGGGGGGGCAGATCAGCTTTAATATTGCAGGTAGATTGTGGCTTCCATCAATGTAATTGTGTCCAATCCAATTTGTTTTTAGTCCCATTCTTCAGGTACCCTCAACACCTCCCATCTATCTCTGAAAACCATCCAGTCCCATCCTTCAGGTACCCTCAACACCTCCCATCTATCTCTGGAAAACCATCCAGTCCCATCCTTCAGGTACCCTCAACACCTCCCATCTATCTCTGGAAAACCATCCAGTCCCATCCTTCAGGTACCCTCAACACCTCCCATCTATCTCTGAAAACCATCCAGTCCCATCCTTCAGGTAACCTCAACACCTCCCATCTATCTCTGAAAACCATCCAGTCCCATCCTTCAGGTACCCTCAACACCTCCCATCTATCTCTGAAAACCATCCAGTCCCATCCTTCAGGTAACCTCAACACCTCCCATCTATCTCTGGTCCCATCCTTCAGGTACCCTCAACACCTCCCATCTATCTCTGAAAACCATCCAGTCCCATCCTTCAGGTACCCTCAACACCTCCCATCTATCTCTGAAAACCATCCAGTCCCATCCTTCAGGTACCCTCAACACCTCCCATCTATCTCTGAAAACCATCCAGTCCCATCCTTCAGGTAACCTCAACACCTCCCATCTATCTCTGAAAACCATCCAGTCCCATCCTTCAGGTACCCTCAACACCTCCCATCTATCTCTGAAAACCATCCAGTCCCATCCTTCAGGTACCCTCAACACCTCCCATCTATCTCTGAAAACCATCCAGTCCCATCCTTCAGGTACCCTCAACACCTCCCATCTATCTCTGAAAACCATCCAGTCCCATCCTTCAGGTACCCTCAACACCTCCCATCTATCTCTGAAAACCATCCAGTCCCATCCTTCAGGTACCCTCAACACCTCCCATCTATCTCTGAAAACCATCCAGTCCCATCCTTCAGGTACCCTCAACACCTCCCATCTATCTCTGAAAACCATCCAGTCCCATCCTTCAGGTACCCTCAACACCTCCCATCTATCTCTGAAAACCATCCAGTCCCATCCTTCAGGTACCCTCAACACCTCCCATCTATCTCTGAAAACCATCCAGTCCCATCCTTCAGGTACCCTCAACACCTCCCATCTATCTCTGAAAACCATCCAGTCCCATCCTTCAGGTACCCTCAACACCTCCCATCTATCTCTGAAAACCATCCAGTCCCATCCTTCAGGTACCCTCAACACCTCCCATCTATCTCTGAAAACCATCCAGTCCCATCCTTCAGGTACCCTCAACACCTCCCATCTATCTCTGAAAACCATCCAGTCCCATCCTTCAGGTACCCTCAACACCTCCCATCTATCTCTGAAAACCATCCAGTCCCATCCTTCAGGTACCCTCAACACCTCCCATCTATCTCTGAAAACCATCCAGTCCCATCCTTCAGGTACCCTCAACACCTCCCATCTATCTCTGAAAACCATCCAGTCCCATCCTTCAGGTACCCTCAACACCTCCCATCTATCTCTGAAAACCATCCAGTCCCATCCTTCAGGTACCCTCAACACCTCCCATCTATCTCTGAAAACCATCCAGTCCCATCCTTCAGGTACCCTCAACACCTCCCATCTATCTCTGAAAACCATCCAGTCCCATCCTTCAGGTACCCTCAACACCTCCCATCTATCTCTGAAAACCATCCAGTCCCATCCTTCAGGTACCCTCAACACCTCCCATCTATCTCTGAAAACCATCCAGTCCCATCCTTCAGGTACCCTCAACACCTCCCATCTATCTCTGGAAAACCATCCAGTCCCATCCTTCAGGTACCCTCAACACCTCCCATCTATCTCTGAAAACCATCCAGTCCCATCCTTCAGGTACCCTCAACACCTCCCATCTATCTCTGGAAAACCATCCAGTCCCATCCTTCAGGTACCCTCAACACCTCCCATCTATCTCTGAAAACCATCCAGTCCCATCCTTCAGGTACCCTCAACACCTCCCATCTATCTCTGGAAAACCATCCAGTCCCATTCTTCAGGTACCCTCAACACCTCCCATCTATCTCTGAAAACCATCCAGTCCCATCCTTCAGGTACCCTCAACACCTCCCATCTATCTCTGAAAACCATCCAGTCCCATCCTTCAGGTACCCTCAACACCTCCCATCTATCTCTGAAAACCATCCAGTCCCATCCTTCAGGTACCCTCAACACCTCCCATCTATCTCTGAAAACCATCCAGTCCCATCCTTCAGGTACCCTCAACACCTCCCATCTATCTCTGAAAACCATCCAGTCCCATCCTTCAGGTACCCTCAACACCTCCCATCTATCTCTGAAAACCATCCAGTCCCATCCTTCAGGTACCCTCAACACCTCCCATCTATCTCTGGAAAACCATCCAGTCCCATCCTTCAGGTACCCTCAACACCTCCCATCTATCTCTGAAAACCATCCAGTCCCATCCTTCAGGTACCCTCAACACCCCCATCTATCTCTGGAAAACCATCCAGTCCCATCCTTCAGGTACCCTCAACACCTCCCATCTATCTCTGAAAACCATCCAGTCCCATCCTTCAGGTACCCTCAACACCTCCCATCTATCTCTGGAAAACCATCCAGTCCCATTCTTCAGGTACCCTCAACACCTCCCATCTATCTCTGAAAACCATCCAGTCCCATCCTTCAGGTACCCTCAACACCTCCCATCTATCTCTGAAAACCATCCAGTCCCATCCTTCAGGTACCCTCAACACCTCCCATCTATCTCTGGAAAACCATCCAGTCCCATCCTTCAGGTACCCTCAACACCTCCCATCTATCTCTGGAAAACCATCCAGTCCCATCCTTCAGGTACCCTCAACACCTCCCATCTATCTCTGGAAAACCATCCAGTCCCATCCTTCAGGTACCCTCAACACCTCCCATCTATCTCTGAAAACCATCCAGTCCCATCCTTCAGGTACCCTCAACACCTCCCATCGATCTCTGAAAACCATCCATTTTAGAATTTCTATATATTTTTCAACAACTGTGCTGTGATGTTTCACAAAAGTTCTGAACGTTGCTCTGAGCCAATGTGTTTATCTTTAATTTACCGTAGAAACTATGAGAATAGTATGATTATATTATTGATTGACTACGACTTTTTTTGTTGTTGAATTTCCTTTTCTCCCCAATTTCGTGGTATCCAATTGTTACTCATCGCTACAACTCCCGTACGGGCCACCGGGGGTGGTGGTGGTGGTGGTGGTGTGTGTGTGTGTGTGTGTGTGTGTGTGTGTGTGTGTGTGTGTGTGTGTGTGTGTGTGTGTGTGTGTGTGTGTGTGTGTGTGTGTGTGTGTGCGTGCGTGCGTGCGAGTAACAGTGACAGTTAAGGTGTGTGTGTGTGTGTTCCTGTCGACACTATCAGTTAAGCGGTGGGCCCCTACCACAGATCTGTGACTATGACTCAACACCTCTCCACCCTCTCCGAGTTGGGCATCTCCGGCACGGCCCACGCTTGGATTGCGTCCTACCTGACAGGTCGCTCCTACCAGGTAGCGTGGCGAAAATCTGTCTCCTCACCACGCGCTCTCACCACTGGTGTCCCCCAGGGCTCTGTTCTTGGCCCTCTCCTATTCTCGCTATACACCAAGTCACTTGGCTCTGTCATAACCTCACATGGTCTCTCCTATCATTGCTATGCAGACGACACACAATTAATCTTCTCCTTTCCCCCTTCTGATGACCAGGTGGCGAATCGCATCTCTGCATGTCTGGCAGACATATCAGTGTGGATGACGGATCACCACCTCAAGCTGAACCTCGGCAAGACGGAGCTGCTCTTCCTCCCGGGGAAGGACTGCCCGTTCCATGATCTCGCCATCACGGTTGACAACTCCATTGTGTCCTCCTCCCAGAGCGCCAAGAACCTTGGCGTGATCCTGGACAACACCCTGTCGTTCTCAACCAACAGCAAGGCGGTGGCCCGTTCCTGTAGGTTCATGCTCTACAACATCCGCAGAGTACGACCCTGCCTCACACAGGAAGCGGCGCAGGTCCTAATCCAGGCACTTGCCATCTCCCGTCTGGATTACTGCAACTCGCTGTTGGCTGGGCTCCCTGCCTGTGCCATTAAACCCCTTCAACTCATCCAGAACGCCGCAGCCCGTCTGGTGTTCAACCTTCCCAAGTTCTCTCACGTCACCCCGCTCCTCCGTTCTCTCCACTGGCTTCCAGTTGAAGCTCGCATCCGCTACAAGACCATGGTGCTTGCCTACGGAGCTGTGAGGGGAACGGCACCTCAGTACCTCCAGGCTCTGATCAGGCCCTACACCCAAACAAGAGCACTGCGAGCACAGTCAAAACTGTTCGCTGCTCTGGCCCCCCCAATGGTGGAACAAACTCCCTCACGACGCCAGGACAGCGGAGTCAATCACCACCTTCCGGAGACACCTGAAACCCCACCTCTTTAAGGAATACCTAGGATAGGATAAGTATTCCCCCCCCCCCCTTTAAGATTTAGATGCACTATTGTAAAGTGACTGTTCCACTGGATGTCATAAGGTGAATGCAC
Source organism: Oncorhynchus gorbuscha (assembly GCF_021184085.1). NCBI lineage: Eukaryota > Metazoa > Chordata > Actinopteri > Salmoniformes > Salmonidae > Oncorhynchus > Oncorhynchus gorbuscha. The sequence continues at coordinate 90,201,432 of NC_060182.1, read as the reverse complement.
CAATTTGTAAGTCGCTCTGGATAAGAGCGTCTGCTAAATGACTTAAATGTAAATGTAAACATGGCAACCACAACGTACCTATTGATTCTTGAAGAATATCACATTTCCGCTTTAATCAATTAGTACATACTTTCACACATATGACTTGTTGGAAGTCAACCAGGTAAACTCAGAATACACAACAGTTTCAGGGGAGGGAGGGAGAGAGAGAGGGGATGTAACAAGACTCTCTATAGATCAGGGTTCCCCAGTGATTCCCAAAGGGTTCCCCAAAGTGATTTTAAAGTGTCTGTTAAAGATGGTATATATTATTATAGAGAGGGGTCTCCAAACCTTTTCTATCATGAGGGCTACTTTAACAAAATGAAACATGTCACCAGCTACTCATTTGTTTTCTAGCTTTCGAAGAGGCACATTCTTCTCCTCTCCCCTGGAACTCTTCCTGGGTCCTTAGTGTACAAGAGAAAGTAGTGCACTATGTTATCAACTCTTCCCAGGGTCCTTAGTGTACAAGAGAAAGTAGTGCACTATGTTATCAACTCTTCCCAGGGTCCTTAGTGTACAAGAGAAAGTAGTGCACTATGTTATCAACTCTTCCCAGGGTCCTTAGTGTACAAGAGAAAGTAGTGCACTATGTTATCAACCCTTCCTGGGTCCTTAGTGTACAAGAGAAAGTAGTGCACTATGTTATCAACCCTTCCTGGGTCCTTAGTGTACAAGAGAAAGTAGTGCACTATGTTATCAACTCTTCCCAGGGTCCTTAATGTGCAAGTGCACTGTGTTGTTTTCTGTCAATATACCTGGTAAAATAACGATTATTAAAGAACTATAAAATATTAGATTTATTTTCCCCAAAAACATTCTGTTCTCAGTTTCATTTTTCCTGGTTTCTTTTTCACTCTTAAAATTACTATTGTTTATGGCAAAAAATATGAATTGCATGTTTCGAGTCCATGTCAATGCATAAATCACATCAACATACTTTTTTTAGGGTCTGGAAGAATTTCGAGTTTTGAGTGTAATTCTCCTTTAAGTGCTCATCTAGGGAGTGAGGAATTTGAGGTCGAATGTGCCGGCCTTGTGATGGTTCTGTGCTGCTGCTCATTTTATGGCAAAGTTTGCAAACAACAAATAATAGATACAAATGATATATTTCTGCCAGGTAAGCCTACTATACAGTTAACATTTAATTGAGTAGGTTTTGTGCAACATTTTTCTGTCAAACCACAAGATGGTTATCATATCAACTGGCTACACACGGTGATAGACAAACAAGCCCACCACACAGACAGACAGGGGGGACAATATTCCTGGAAATTAATTGGCAGATATTGTGTTAGGTTTGGCTTTTTAAGCCAATGGTGGCTAACCAGGGGTGGGATAATGTCAATGAATCATTGGTTACATGGTACCTGGGAGCTTTCGGCGTCTGATACTTCTGAGATTTGTTTATGACAGTTTGTGGTGGGAACACGTGAAAATTGCACGTACTTTCAAAATTGTTTGACAAGCTACTCATCGGTGGCCTATGAGCTACTTGCGATCAACCTGTTGGAGACCCTGTTATAGGGATACGACAGTTATGGTAGTTAGTTTCTTGCCAATCAATTGCCTCTGCTTAAATCTCTGGACCAGTTACAGAGAGACAGTCTCGGCAAGCACACACCCACACTGCCTGGCCCCATTCACTCTCAGCCAGCCAAAGGCTAGATACTCTCTCTAGTTAGCCACTCTCTCTCTCTCTCTCTCGTCCCACCTCCAATTCACTTCTCACACCACATACAGAAGAGACGTTTAATTCACTGCCCTCTTTCTCTTCCTCTCCTTCTCCCCCTCTTGTTCAACCATGCCGCTAAATAGATTCTCTCTCTCTTCACTCCCTCTTCCTCTCTACCTCCACCTCTCTCTCTCTTTCTCTCCACCCCTCTCTGTTTCTCTCTCTCTCTCTCTGTCTGGGCAATATACAAAAAAAAAACATTTTGCTCCTGGCTTTAAAACAAGAGAGACACATTACTTCCTAATCTTTAACATCTTCCTTCAAAATCCTCGTATCCGTCTACCCAGCCCCCTTCTTCTCTTTCCCCCTCTCTCTTTTCTCTCTCTCTCTCTCTCTCTCTCTCTCTCCCTCGCCTGTCAACAGTGCCCTAGTTATAGTGTCGGGGTTCATCGTCACGCCAACAATTACCCCAAGCCGCACGCCTTTCGTTGAGGCATTCTTTTAATTACTGGAAATGTGTAAAATGATTACACCCAATCTAAATCATGCGTCCCCTCTCATTTCATTCCATTTCACCCGGATGATTTGGAATGATACACTAGGTGGTTTGGTTTGGTTTAGTCTTCCCCTGTCCAATCTGAATTGGAGACAGCAGCTAAATGCTGGTGTCTCAGTTGGAGGGCTGCCTGTCTGTCGCTGCCATAAGCGGGGCTGTGATGAACAGCGTATGAAACTGTAATGACATCTAAACTGTGGGCACGCTATAGATTAACCTAAAAAATCCATTGAGGCTGTCAGAGAATAGCTACAGGCAGGAATTGGTGTCTCGTGTGTGTGTGTGTGTGTGTGTGTGTGTGTGTGTGTGTGTGTGTGTGTGTGTGTGTGTGTGTGTGTGTGTGTGTGTGTGTGTGTGTGTGTGTGTGTGTGTGTGTGTGTGTGTGTGTGTGTGTGTGTGTGTCTGTCTGTCTGTCTGTCTGTCTGTCTGTCTGTCTGTCTGTCTGTCTGTCTGTCTGTCTGTCTGTCTGTCTGTCTGTCTGTCTGTCTGTCTGTCTGTCTGTCTGTCTGTCTGTCTGTCTGTCTGTCTGTCTGTCTGTCTGTCTGTCTGTCTGTCTGTCTGTCTGTCTGTCTGTCTGTCTGTCTGTCTGTCTGTCTGTCTGTCTGTCTGTGTGTGTGTGTGTGTGTGTGTGTGCGTGCGTGCGTGCGTGCGTGCGTGTGTGTGTAAGCCACTCATATGCCACTCCGTCAATTCCCTAAAAAGAAATATTCTGCGATGACTGTTCAGGGGCTATGTCCTGTGGCTATATCTCATTGACGGGCCGCAGTGGAAAGTGTCCAAAGCTTCAAGTTCCTCGGGGGTGCACATCCCTGACAACCTGAAATGGTCCCTGTCGGGGAGTATCACCGCCTGGTACGGCAATTGAACTGTCCACAACGGCAGGGGTCAGCCCAACTTATTATCGAGGAAACACTGCCTGCCCTCCAGGACATCTACAGCACCCGGTGTCACAGGAAGGCCAAGAAGGACCTCAGTCACCCGAGCCACAACACGTTCACCCCGCTAACAGAAGGAAGTGACAGAACAGGTGCATCTATCTCCAGGCCATCATCAGACTGTTAAACAGTAAACACTAGCCGGCCTCCGCCCAGTACCCTGCCCTGAAGCTTAGTCACTGTTTCTAGCCGGCTACACTACCCTGCACCTTAAGAGACAGCTTTGCCCTGTGGACATAGAGTCATTGAACACTGGTCACTTTAAAAAAGGTCATAAACAGTGAAAATAATGTTTTTCATCAAATGGGATGATATCTTGATGGAACCAGTTCATCGTAGCTTGACGTAAGTATGAAAATAACTGAAGCTGGTATCATACAGTTACTGGTCCCCTCCCATGTCAAACGTTTGGATTCAGGAAGCAGGTAATACTTTATGCAAAGTCAGGTAAAGCCGGTAATGTTTATACACCAATGATAGTGTCTTGTAATTGTAACTCATTTAAATATGTAACGCCTTAAAACCGTCATCATATGGCTTTGTTTACAAACTATAAAATAGCGTAAGCACAACGTGGTAGAACAATACTGGTAACTAACCCCTTTTCATCTGTTACTTGACTTTTAGCTAGCAAGCTACCTACCACTGTGTCGTGACTTTGAGCTAGCAAGCTACCTACCACTGTGTCGTGACTTTTAGCTAGCAAGCTACCTACCGCTGTGTCGTGACTTTTAGCTAGCAAGCTACCTACCACTGTGTCGTGACTTTTAGCTAGCAAGCTACCTAGCACTGTATCGTGACTTTTAGCTAGCAAGCTACCTACCGCTGTGTCATGACTTTTAGCTAGCAAGCTACCTACCGCTGTGTCGTGACTTTTATATATATATATATATGTACTTTTAGCTAGCAAGCTACCTACCGCTGTGTCGTGACTTTTAGCTAGCAAGCTACCTAGCACTGTGTCGTGACTTTTAGCTAGCAAGTTACCTACCGCTGTGTCGTGACTTTTAGCTAGCAAGCTACCTACCACTGTGTCGTGACTTTTAGCTAGCAAGCTACCTACCGCTGTGTCGTGACTTTTAGCTAGCAAGCTACCTACCGCTGTGTCGTGACTTTTAGCTAGCAAGCTACCTACCGCAGTGTCGTGACTTTTAGCTAGCAAGCTACCTAGCTCTGTGTCGTGACTTTTAGCTAGCAAGCTACCTACCGCAGTGTCGTGACTTTTAGCTAGCAAGCTACCTACCACTCTGTTGTGACTGGATGCCATAGTGTTGATTTAACTTTACACTACCTTCTGAAGATTGAAGACATTGATTGGACAGCAGGGCCTGCTTTTAATTTCAGGCGGACAGGCTGCACCGGAAATCATGTCATGCTTGTGTAGTACACATTTCAAGCGCAGTTGCTTTATCAATTGGGGAGAATATTTGATGGGTCTTGCCAGGAAGTTGATCCTGAAGACGGATGCTGTACAATCATTGACAGTGGATCAGTGGATCTTGCAAGCGCTGTAAGTATCAGAGTTTGATGAGTCTGACACGATGGCTGTAACCGTTTTTACTTGTGAATGGTATATTTTTTGTAACACAGCTGATATTCACTCTATGGTTTTGGTTCTTGCCCCCCTACGTTGTCTGAGAACTGCCAGCACACAGCTGATATTCACTCTATGGTTTTGGTTCTTGCCCCCCTATGTTGTCTGAGAACTGCCAGCACACAGCTGATATTCACTCTATGGTTTTGGTTCTTGCCCCCCTACGTTGTCTGAGAACTGCCAGCACACAGCTGATATTCACTCTATGGTTTTGGTTCTTGCCCCCCTATGTTGTCTGAGAACTGCCAGCACACAGCTGATATTCACTCTATGGTTTTGGTTCTTGCCCCCCTACGTTGTCTGAGAACTGCCAGCACACAGCTGATATTCACTCTATGGTTTTGGTTCTTCCTGTAACGGCTTTCTTCTATCTCCTCCTCTGACGAAGAGGTGGAACAAGGATCGGACCAAAATGCAGCGTGATGATGATTCATGATATTTTAATGAAGGAAAAACTATACAAACAGAAACTACAAAAATAACTAAATGAAATAATGAAAACCGAAACAGCCCAATCTGGTGAAAACACAAAGACAGGAACAATCACCCCCGAAACACTCACAGAATATGGCTGCCTAAATATGGTTCCCAATCAGAGACAACGATAATCACCTGCCTCTGATTGAGAACCTCCTCAGGCAGCCATAGACTACGTAGACACCCCACAAAACTCCTAAGACAAAAACACACCACAATAACCCATGTCACACCCTGGCTTGACCAAACAAATAAAGAAAACACAAAATACTAAGACCAAGGCGTGACACTTCCATCCTTAAGCCCCCCCTACGTTGTCTGAGAACTGCCAGCACACAGCTGACATGAAGGAATGTTGTCCATAGAAGGAGTTGCGTTGTGTATAGTATTTGTAATTTACCCCTAAAATCATGTTCTTACATTCCATTGTGTGGGTTGTTGTCTTACAGTTAATGTAGCTTGTGTCATTGAGGCAGTGACAGGCATTTTAGAAAATTCTGTCTGCACCGCTTCCAAGGCAACCGCAGCAGCAGGAATGCAGCGATACGAAATCAGCTTACCCAGGGCAAAGAAGGGGGGATATGCTGTGATATGAAATCAGCTTACCCAGGGCAAAGAAGGGGGGATATGCTGTGATATGAAATCAGCTTACCCAGGGCAAAGAAGGGGGAATATGCTGTGATATGAAATCAGCTTACCCAGGGCAAAGAAGGGGGGATATGCTGTGATATGAAATCAGCTTACCCAGGGCAAAGAAGGGGGGATATGCTGTGATATGAAATCAGCTTACCCAGGGCAAAGAAGGGGATATGCTGTGATATGAAATCAGCTTACCCAGGGCAAAGAAGGGGGATATGCTGTGATATGAAATCAGCTTACCCAGGGCAAAGAAGGGGGGATATGCTGTGATATGAAATCAGCTTACCCAGGGCAAATAAGGTGGGATATGCTGTGATATGAAATCAGCTTACCCAGGGCAAATAAGGTGGGATATGCTGTGATATGAAATCAGCTTACCCAGGGCAAAGAAGGTGGGATATGCTGTGAAGCCGTGACGACAGACCCAACAAACTGTAAGTTAGCGTCATTCATTTTAAATCGATTGAGCATTTCAGGCACACAAAAATTCCAAATACAAACATGGAAAAGTTTCACGAAAAAGTACACAGCCAACTATTGCATATTTCAAATTGAGTACTTCAAGAACTCCAGAAAACACATAGTAAAATAAGTAGATCACTACTCCAACGAATTGATAGCATCGTGTTTCAGAAAAGGAAATAAAATTCACTACCTGTTTAACTGAACATTTCCCTTTTCAAAAACATTACAGGCTACATAGACAGGCTCCTGGGATCTCCTCTTCAACAAGGTCACCCTTGATCCAGCGCCGAATGTGGGAAAGCTGTGTGACCCCTGTCTGCCCATTGTGAGAGGCCTGACAAGGAGGAGGCCATAGCTGGATTTGTCTCCCTCTTCAATCTTGGGGGTGACTGAAACTAAGTGAGTGAGTGAAGCCTGCTTGATTGACGCGCGGGTACATGGGTCCCCCTCCTCGACATTAGAGAGAGGCATAAAGCAATCACAGGTATTGATTGGGATAGCTAAGACAACAACAGGTAAACAGCTAAGAAAACAACGGGTAAACAGCTAAGACAACAACAGGTAAACAGCTAAGACAACAACAACAGGTAAACAGCTAAGACAACAACAGGTAAACAGCTAAGACAACTACAGGTAAACAGCTAAGACAACAACAGGTAAACAGCTAAGACAACAACAGGTAAACAGCTAAGACAACAATGGGTAAACAGCTAAGACAACAACGGGTAAACAGCTAAGACAACAACAACAGGTAAACAGCTAAGACAACAACAGGTAAACAGCTAAGACAACAACAGGTAAACAGCTAAGACAACAACAACAGGTAAACAGCTAAGACAACAACAGGTAAACAGCTAAGACAACAACGGGTAAACAGCTAAGACAACAACAACAGGTAAACAGCTAAGACAACAACGGGTAAACAGCTAAGACAACAACAATGGGTAAACAGCTAAGACAACAATGCGTAAACAGCCAAGACAACAACAACGGGTAAACAGCTAAGACAACAACAGGTAAACAGCTAAGACAACAACAACGGGTAAACAGCTAAGACAACAACAGGTAAACAGCTAAGACAACAACAACAGGTAAACAGCTAAGACAACAACAACAGGTAAACAGCTAAGACAACAACAACGGGTAAACAGCTAAGACAACAACAGGTAAACAGCTAAGACAACAACAGGTAAACAGCTAAGACAACAACAGGTAAACAGCTAAGACAACAACAGGTAAACAGCTAAGACAACAACAACGGGTAAACAGCTAAGACAACAACAACGGGTAAACAGCTAAGACAACAACAGGTAAACAGCTAAGACAACAACAACAGGTAAACAGCTAAGACAACAACAGGTAAACAGCTAAGACAACAACAACAGGTAAACAGCTAAGACAACAACAGGTAAACAGCTAAGACAACAACAACGGGTAAACAGCTAAGACAACAACAATGGGTAAACAGCTAAGACAACAACAGGTAAACAGCTAAGACAACAACAACAGGTAAACAGCTAAGACAACAACAGGTAAACAGCTAAGACAACAACAACAGGTAAACAGCTAAGACAACAACAGGTAAACAGCTAAGACAACAACAACGGGTAAACAGCTAAGACAACAATGGGTAAACAGCTAAGACAACAACAGGTAAACAGCTAAGACAACAACAACGGGTAAACAGCTAAGACAACAACAACGGGTGAACAGCTAAGACAACAATGGGTAAACAGCTAAGACAACAACAACGGGTAAACAGCTAAGACAACAACAACAGGTAAACAGCTATGACAACAACAGGTAAACAGCTAAGACAACAACAGGTAAACAGCTAAGACAACAACGGGTAAACAGCTAAGAAAACAACGGGTAAACAGCTAAGACAACAACAGGTAAACAGCTAAGACAACAACCACGGGTAAACAGCTAAGACAACAACAGGTAAACAGCTAAGACAACAACAACAGGTAAACAGCTAAGACAACAACGGGTAAACAGCTAAGACAACAACAACGGGTAAACAGCTAAGACAACAACAGGTAAACAGCTAAGACAACAACGGGTAAACAGCTAAGACAACAACAGGTAAACAGCTAAGACAACAACAACGGGTAAACAGCTAAGACAACAACAACGGGTAAACAGCTAAGACAACAACAGGTAAACAGCTAAGACAACAACAGGTAAACAGCTAAGACAACAACAACGGGTAAACAGCTAAGACAACAACAACGGGTAAACAGCTAAGACAACAACAGGTAAACAGCTAAGACAACAACAACGGGTATACAGCTAAGACAACAACAACGGGTAAACAGCTAAGACAACAACAGGTAAACAGCTAAGACAACAACAGGTAAACAGCTAAGACAACAACAGGTAAACAGCTAAGACAACAACAGCTAAACAGCTAAGACAACAACAGGTAAACAGCTAAGACAACAACCACGGGTAAACAGCTAAGACAACAACAGGTAAACAGCTAAGACAACAACAACAGGTAAACAGCTAAGACAACAACGGGTAAACAGCTAAGACAACAACGGGTAAACAGCTAAGACAACAACAACGGGTAAACAGCTAAGACAACAACAGGTAAACAGCTAAGACAACAACAGGTAAACAGCTAAGACAACAACAACGGGTAAACAGCTAAGACAACAACAACGGGTAAACAGCTAAGACAACAACAGGTAAACAGCTAAGACAACAACGGGTAAACAGCTAAGACAACAACAGGTAAACAGCTAAGACAACAACAGCTAAACAGCTAAGACAACAACAATGGGTAAATGGCGATGAATGGGCAGAGAGGGTCAGTTAACTACACACAGGGCCTGAGTTCGAGGCTGGTGCCGACAGATAAACAAAATGAAGTACCGTGCTAATGAACGGTCCAGCAGGCATCAGCTGTGTAGCCGAGTGAACATAGGGTTCAATGAGGAGCAATAGATTAAACAGAGCCGTTCGGTCGTCTTTACTACGGTAGGCGTGCGGGAGACACGGCGTTCAGAAACCTAGCGGGCCGGGGCTAGCAGATGGGTCTTCACAGACATCCACGACGCAGAGGACGGTTGAGAGCACATCGGCCCGAATTACGTCAGCAGACCAGTCGTGATGGATCGGCGTGGCTCAGTGTCAACAAAAGGTACAGGCCAATTGGAAAGAGAGCTATTGTAGTTGATGTACATCATTGGCTAGCCAGGGGCATACTGGTTGAGGCATACCGGTCTAGCTTGAGGCTAGCTCGAGGCTAACCGGTGCTTGCTTCTGGACAAGGGCGTTATCCACAATAGCCACTCGGTAGCAGCTAGCCAGCTGCGATGATCCAGTGTAATGGTCTAGAGCTTGCGGCAGGAATCTGGTGATGTAGTGGAGAAAAGCAGTTTGAGATGCTCAGGGCTGATATCGTGCTGTGCAGACTGGCAGGTATGATTATTAAAGCGGCTGGTGTGTGAGCTAAAGGTAAAGACCGCTAGCAGTGGCTAACAATGACTAAATAGCTGGTAGCTAATTAGCTGGCTAGCTTCTGATGGCTAGCTTATGATGGAGGTTTAAGATTATAAGGTCTAAAAAATAGCAGATCCGTGCCACATTGGGTGAGGCGGGTTGCAGGAAGGTATATTTGAATCGAAAATGGAAAAAAGAGATTGAAATATACACAAAAAAAACACAAAAAAATGAATATTTCCACGGGATAAAAACAAACACGTCTTACTGCTACGCCATCTTGGATTACAATGATGTCCACGTGTGCATAACGATGGTTGCCAGGCCCGGTGGTTAGTCCACCGGCGACGCCGAGCACCGGAGTGGGAGTAGGCGTGACAATACAATTCTGAACATATTTTTATTTATAATGCTAATGCAGAAGCACCAATAAACTGTCCAGTACACTTATTGTATGCTGTTTTCATGTACGTTCCCTCGTGTCTAAGCTTCTAAGGTGACTCAGGCTTTACTTAGTCTTAGGAAGAAGTGCATCAGTGAACTGTATCCTGTAATTAGTTACACAGCAATAGATATACAGTTGTGTATTGATGCTGTTTGTCTGATATCCAATACTCCATGATCAGCTCTGTTGACCATGAGAGCATTTTGCAGAGAAATGTGTGTGTTGAGGCATACTGCTTAGGCTCGAAATGACATGTGGCCGAGTGTTTACCTGAACATCAGTGACTCAACCATTGTTTACCTTGTTACCTGGCAACGACCACAAGTGTGTTTCAAAGAGCTGTCAGTCAAGGCAAGCTCATGATATAAGCTCCCCACCCACTCAGCCTGTTCTCTCAGGCTTCCTGATATTTAGAGATGAGAGATAATTGACCATTTCTTCAATTCTGAGCATTTTAATAGCATAAAAATATTATGGAGGACGTTTTGGTCATTCAAAGGATATTTTTATTTGGGAAATGGGATGACTGTGTGGGATCTTTAGTCATTTTTACATACTGTTTTATCCGTATATAAAGGGAAAGGGGGATACCTAGTCAGTTGTACCTTCAACTGAAATGTGTCTTCCACATTTAACCCGACCCCTCTGAATCAGAGAGGTTCCTTAATCGACATCCAGGTCTTTGGGCGCCGTGGGAACAGTGGGTTAACTGCCTTGCTCAGGGGCAGAACGACAGTTTTTTTTTCATTGTCAGTTCGGGTATTCGATCCAGCAACCTTTCGGTTACTCACTGCATCGGCGATAACATCTGCAAATCTATGTACTTTGACTTTGATTTGATCTTCCTCTTGTTCATTAAAACACATGTGTGTGGGCACACACACACCACACACACACACCACACACACACACACACGTTTGAGTGCTCCAGTTCAGCACAACTGGATGTGGGATATCGAACAAACAGTATATTTACATAAATCTACACATCAAGGACATAGGAGCTTAAAGTGTAGATGCCAAGGTCTTTGAATTTTCTCATTTCCGAGTGCTTGTATGACAGACACACACATGCACAACGTGCCGTACACAAAGACACACACACACACACACAAATGATGTACTCATTCTGTCACAACAGCAGTGTGCCTGGTAGGAAAATGTCTTCTGGGTCTGTCAGACTCACCTGGTGAATCTGTTGCATAGGCTTAAAATGTTGGTCTCTGATTCCAACATAAAAGTACAAAGACTGATGTGCCTGGAAACCCAACGAAGTTGAATTGCATAGGATTCTACATCGGGCAGAAATGAGTGTTTTGAATTATAAAAGTTTCCTCTCAAGACCTCTACAAGCCAGAATGTTTTGTGACGCTAAGCCTGAAGCATGTACAGAAGAGGCATGCATACTTGCCGAGTTTGTGCACGTGGTAACATGGTTCTGTACAGTGGTGTAAAGTACTGAAGTAAAAAATACTTTAAAGTACTACTTAAGTTGTATTATTGGGTATCTGTACTTCACCATTTATTTTATTTTTTAGGACTACTTTTACTTTACTACATTCCTTAAAGAAAATACTTTACTTTTTACTCCATACATTTTCCCTGACATCCAAAAGTACTCGTTACATTTTGAATGCTTAGCTGACAAGAACATATTCATGCACTTATCAAGAGAACACATGCTTATCCCTATTGCCTCTGATCTGGCAAACTCACTAAACACAAATGCATAATTTGTAAATGATGTCTGAGTGTTGGCGTGTCCCCCTAGCTATCAGTAAAAAAATAAAATGGTGATGTCTGCTTTGCTTAATAATAAGGAATTTGAAATGATTTATATTTTTGATACTTAAGTATATTTAAAAGGAAATACTTTTAGACTTTTCCTCAAGTAGTATTTTACTGGGTGACTTTTACTTTTACTTGAGTCATTTTCTATTAAAGGTATCTATACTTTTACTCAAGTAACACAGTGCGATTATTTTTCCACCACTGGTTCTGCGCGTGCTGCAGGTGGTAGGAATCTGAGCGCTCTACCAGCACTTTGAAAAGCTGATGTAACTACTTTCCTGTGGATATATTGTATACCATTCAAAATGACCAATCGCACGGACAACCGGTTAAGTACGTTAAAATAATTAATTCAACGTTCTGGCTTGTAGAGGCTGTGAAAGGAAACTTTCCTGATTTGAAATGTTCATCTTTGAAGAATTCGATGCAATTGAACGTCGGGTTTCCATGCAAAAGACGGATTAGATGGATGACTGAGGACATGTACATTTGTAACAGAGTGATATCAAAATGACTACTTAAAAAAGATTCCACGTGACTGTAGTTTTTGTGAGGTGTAAACTCGGTCACAAATCACGTTGATATGACTGTGGAAAATGTTTGAGAATAGTTTATAGCTGAAAATAAATGAGTACAACGGCGCCATCTTGTGGAATAAAATAAGCAGTGCAGCCATCCAGACGAGTAGATATAATCGCAGCGCTCCGGTTCCATCACGTGATGACAGGCAACTCGATGTTGTCTTCGCGCCATGGACCAGAGCTACTACTACTGTATATGGGTGCTATATTCCTTTAATTTATGGCTGATATTCAAACAGCATGACCACTGCTATCTGTAGGTCTGCTCTGCTCAGCCTTTCTGGTCGGGGTCACACAGCTCGTAAACCTTTAGGAGGAAATACATTGCAATGTAACAAAGTATACATTTTAGAAAGGAGAGATAGATGGGGTGTAATCAACGGTCTGACGGGAGTAACGTCACACTAACCGGCTCCTAAACTAGTATGATGCTAGTTCGTACCTTTTTAAACTATTTATTGTCAATGTCAGTGATTTTCCCTCTGCTTTCTGCTAAATTGTGTTAGAGAACACATTACCATATTGGAAAACTGCACCGATCAGAGGGAAGTTTGCCGTGTTTCCTTGGAGACTGTATGGATAGTCACAGTTGGTGGTTACCTGTTTGATACCTGTTTGTTTCTCGCGGGGGGTTACAGTATCGTGAAAAATGATTGGACCAAAAAATAATCAACAGTTAATCAGCACAGCACGCAATGGGGTCAAAGGTTGTCTTCCACTGGGGAAGAACTTCAGGACCCTATTTTACAAAACATAAGCAAGAGTTGCAGCTCAAAAAATATCACTTATCATGTCATTATCTAAGCATCCAACATAACTATTCCAGTTAGCTGGACAATTTTGATTTTTTTACCTAGGCAAGTCAGTTACTATTACTACTACTACTACTACTACTACTACTACTACTACTACTGCTGCTGCTGCTACCCCTTGTCTTTCCTCCTCCATCTTCCCCTCATCTCTAAACTTCTCCTCTTCTTTCCTCCTTCTCGTCTACCTTCCTCTTTCACTCTCCTCTTACTGTCGTTTCCCGTATAAATACTAATGTTGTAATTTACGCCATCGTCCACCAGAGGGAGGCATTGACCCACAATGCAAACCTGAACAAATCCAATCTTCTTAGCCTATGACTTCTGGCTCCATTCTCTTATGCTTTCGTCCCTGTCCTCTTTTGATATGCATATCACACATTCTTCTATAAAGCTTTTTAAGTTGTAGCTACTAGCTGGCTAGGTCATTTACCTAATCAACTATTAGCAGTCTCTTACTTCTAGCCAGCCGACTGTAGTGCATTATCATTACTGTAGCATTATCCTAATGAGCCAGCAGCAAGGGGCCATAGCTGTGTTCAAGTGGCATATATATATATATATATATATATATATATATATATATATATATATATATATATATATATATATATATATATATATATATATATATATATATATATATATATATATTATATTATTATTATTATTATATTGTTCTTACATTAAGTGTATTTATTGTCTCCTAATAGGGTGAACTGGGTATCGCCTTAGGAAGTGATTCTTTTCTCCCCTCACACCATCCATCTTCCATGTAATCTCAGAATTCAATTTGTCTCCAAGAAACGGTGGAGACTCATGAGACCTGAGCTGAATATTGTCTCAAAAGTTAATATACTTAGTTGGTCTCTGAAGAACTAACCAATGATTGATATCAGTGGCAAGAAAAAAAGTATGTGAACCCTTTGGAAATACCTGGATTTCTGCATAATTTGGGCATAACATGTGATCTGTTCTTCATCTAGGTCACAACAATAGACAAACACAGTCTGCTTAAACTAATAACACACAAACAATTATATGTTTTTATTGAACACACCGTGTAAACATTCACAGTGCAGGGTGGGAAAAGTATGTGAACCCTTGGATTTAATAACTGGTTGAACCTCTGGCAGCAATAACCTCAACCAAACATTTTCTGTAGTTGCGCATCCGACCTGCACAACGGTCAGGAGGCATTTTGGACCATTCCTCTTTACAAAACTGTTTCAGTTCAGCAATATTTTTGGGATGTTTGGTGTGAACTGCTCTCTTGAGATCATGCCATAGCATCTCAGTCAGGTTGAGGTCAGGACTGGACCACTTCAGCAGGCATATTTTCTCCTGTTGAAGCCATTTTGTTGTTGATATACTTCTGTGTTCTGGGTCATTGTCCTGTTGCATCACCCAACTTCTGTTGAACTTCAAAACCTTTGAAAGAGTAGGTTTGTCCAAACTTTTGACTGGTACTGTACACACATAGTCACATACACAACGAGAGGAGCATTCAGAGGAGCAGGCGCGCGCACTCACTCACACTCTCACTCACTCAGTCACCCACCCACTCACTCACTCACTCACTCACTCACTCACTCACTCGCTCACTCACTCACTCACACTCTCACTCACTCAGTCACCCACCCACTCACTCACTCGCTCACTCACTCACTCACTCACTCACTCACTCACTCACTCACACTCTCACTCAGTCACCCACCCACTCACTCACTCGCTCACTCCCTCACTCACACTCTCACTCACTCACTCACACTCTCACTCACTCACACTCTCACTCACTCACACTCTCACTCACTCAGTCACCCACCCACTCACTCACTCGCTCACTCACCACTCACTCACTCACTCACTCACTCACTCACTCACTCACTCACTCAGTCACCCACCCACTCACTCACTGGCTCACTCCCTCACTCACACTCTCACTCACTCACTCACACTCTCACTCACTCACACTCTCACTCACTCACACTCTCATGCACTCACTCACTCACAATCTCACTCACTCACTCACTCATTCACTCATTCACTCACTCACGCTCTCATGCACTCACACTCACTCACTCCCTCACTCACACTCTCACTCACTCACTCACACTCACTCACTCACACTCTCACTCACACTCTCACTCACTCACTCACACTCACACTCTCACTCACACTCTCACTCACACTCTCACTCACTCACTCACTCACTCACTCACACTCTCACTCACTCACACTCTCACTCACTCATTCACTCACTCACGCTCTCATGCACTCACACTCACTCCCTCACTCACACTCTCACTCACTCACTCACACTCTCACTCACTCACACTCTCACTCACACTCTCACTCACTCACTCACACTCACACTCTCACTCACTCACTCACTCACTCACTCACTCACTCACTCACTCACTCACTCACTCACTCACTCACACTCACTCACACTCTCACTCACTCACACTCTCACTCACTCACACTCTCATGCACTCACTCACAATCTCACTCACGCTCTCATGCACTCACGCACTCACTCACTCACACTCTCACTCACTCTCTCACTCACTCACTCACTCACACTCTCACTCACTCACACTGTCATGCACTCACTCACTCACAATCTCACTCACGCTCTCATGCACTCACTCACTCACTCACTCACTCACACCCTCACTCACTCTCTCACTCACTCACTCACACTCTCACTCACTCACACTGTCATGCACTCACTCACTCACAATCTCACTCATTCACTCACTCACTCACTCTAAAAATCACAATATTAATTGAATCATGAAGATGTTTCTCTCAGAGCTTAATAGAAAGGATTTGTCAAATCCTCTTAACACAAGTTATAAATGTATTCTCTCTTGTAGGAGTGTTAGACATTCATGTATTCTGCTTCCTGGAGTTTCTAAAAGGCATCTTATATTCTATTTCTCAAAGCTGTGAATAGAAAGTGGGCATTGCCTTCATTACCAATTGTTATGATGTTTTGGATCTGTTTTGAAATGAAATCCATTTAAAGGTTATTTGGGGATGTTTGGCAAACCTTTGGAAATCCATTTAAAGGTTCTTTGGGGATGTTTGGCAAACCTTTGGAAATCCATTTAAAGGTTCTTTGGGGATGTTTGGCAAACCTTTGGAAATCCATTTAAAGGTTCTTTGGGGGTGTTTGGCAAACCTTTTGAAATCCATTTAAAGGTTCTTTGGGGATGTTTGGCAAACCTTTTGAAATCCATTTAAAGGTTCTTTGGGGATGTTTGGCAAACCTTTTGAAATCTGTATCCATATATGTTGGGCCATCCTGGCTTAGAAATACCCTGCTAGCTTAAGGTCACTCCCTTAAGGGCTGTTACTGTGTAATACTGCTACAGGATGGATGGATGCATGGATGGATGGATGGATGCATGGATGGATGGCTCACTGTGTAATACTGCTACAGGATGGATGGATGCATGGATGGATGGATGGATGGATGGCTCACTGTGTAATACTGCTACAGGATGGATGGATGGATGGATGGCTCACTGTGTAATACTGCTACAGGATGGATGGATGCATGGATGGATGGATGGATGGCTCACTGTGTAATAGTGCTACAGGATGGATGGATGGATGGATGGATGGATGGATGGATGGATGGATGGATGGATGGATGGATGGATGGCTCACTGTGTAATACTGCTACAGGATGGATGGATGGATGGATGGATGGCTCACTGTGTAATACTGCTACAGGATGGATGGATGGATGGATGGATGGATGGATGGATGGATGGATGGATGGATGGATGGATGGCTCACTGTGTAATACTGCTACAGGATGGATGGATGGATGGATGGCTCACTGTGCAATACTGCTACCGG
>NC_060182.1:90119094-90179094 GCF_021184085.1 Oncorhynchus gorbuscha | reverse complement strand
GATACAGGATGGATGGATGGATGGCTCACTGTGTAATAATGCTACAGGATGGATGGATGGATGGATGGATGGATGGATGGATGGATGGATGGATGGATGGATGGCTCACTGTGTAATACTGATAAAGGATGGATGGATGGCTCACTGTGTAATAATGCTACAGGATGGATGGATGGATGGATGGATGGATGGATGGATGGATGGATGGATGGATGGATGGATGGATGGATGGCTCACTGTGTAATACTGCTACAGGATGGATGGATGGATGGATGGATGGATGGATGGATGGATGGCTCACTGTGTAATACTGATACAGGATGGATGGATGGATGGCTCATTGTGTAATACTGCTACGGGATGGATGGATGGATGGATGGATGGCTCACTGTGTAATACTGCTACAGGATGGATGGATGGCTCACTATGTAATACTGCTACAGGATGGATGGATGGCTCACTATGTAATATTGCTACAGGATGGATGGATGGCTCACTGTGTAATACTGCTACAGGATGGATGGATGGATGGATGGATGGATGGATGGATGGATGGTTCACTGTGTAATATTGCTACAGGATGGATGGATGGCTCACTATGTAATATTGCTACAGGATGGATGGCTCCCTTAAGGGCTATTACTGTGTATGTTGCTGTGGTTCAATTGTTGTATGTTGCCTGTGTGTGTGTGTGTGTGTGTGTGTGTGTGTGTGTGTGTGTGTGTGTGTGTGTGTGTGTGTGTGTGTGTGTGTGTGTGTGTGTGTGTGTGTGTGTGTGTGTGTGTGTGTGTGTGTGTGTGTGTGTGTGTGTGTGTGTGTGTGTGTGTGTGTGTGTGTGTGTGTGTGTGTGTGTGTGTGTGTGTGTGCGTGTGCGTGCGTGCGTGTGTGCGTATGTGTGTGTGTGTGTGTGTGTACGTATTGTGTCCTCAGTTGACATGTGTCCTCCATCTTGTACCAACAGGAATATTATGTTTCTGTGCTATGAGGAAGGCTTCGGAATGGTCATCCTCACTTACAACATGATCAAGACAGACAGGTACCAGAAAACAGAGAGGTGAATGATTCTCTAAGTGGCCATTTTGAAGGCTACCTTTTCTATAGTGTGGTTGAACTAGACTGAATGCTACGCTAGGTTACAGTCTACACTCCCAGATGAAATTTCAATTTCATTGTTTTGTTGTTGATAAATTATTATTAAGTTGTTGATTTCCTGTTTTTGCTCCAGTTCTTGCATTGCCTGAGAGCCAGGTGTCTTTGAAGTTGTTAGTTTGTGGGTAGAGCATTAAGAAAACAACATTAGTCTCATATCTGGGATGAATATCCGAGCTGTCGTCGTGTATTTATACCAACCTTAATAACACATTTTATCTTGGTTACCATGACAACTCGCTCAGCAAGATGAAATAAGGCCCAATAGTAACTAAGTTTTTTCTCTGAAAAACAAATCCTCCAATCCTTTCATAAAACCTGCACTGATTATTTTACAGAAACGCATATTAAGTGTCTCTGCTTTCATCTCTCTCTGATGTTCATGTACTCCCTTGCAGAGATGGAATCATCCCCTCTTTCAGATTCTTTCATTCAGGTGATCCCTCTAATTCTGAGGTTATTTCCTGTCTACCGTGCCTCTCCCTGACCATTGACCCTAGTTCCATTATAGAGGCACTAACATAGAGAGCAGCCTTTAGAGAACAACAGTTTGGCCTCCCTCCACCACCTATGTCATCCCTCACTTAAATATTCATTTTACATTTACATTTAAGTCATTTAGCAGACGCTCTTATTTATCCTTTCCGCTTCTCACTCTCTACCTGTTTCTTTCACTGAGATACTTATTTACTAACATAATTTGCAAATAAATTCATTAAAATGTGATTTTCTGGACTTCTTTCCTCATTTTGTCTGTCATAGTTGATGTGTACCTATGATGAAAATTACAGGCCTCTCTCATCTTTTTAAGTGGGAGAACTTGCACAATTGGTGGCTGACTAAATACTTTTTTGCCCCACTGTATGTACATGAATGTGACTGTGCATATATGATAAACAGAGAGTAGCAGCAGCGTAAAAAGAGGGGTGGGGGGGCACACAAAGCAAATAGTCTGGGTATCCATTTGATTACCGGTTCAGGAGTCTTATGGCTTGAGGGTAAAAACTGTTGAGAAGCCTTTTGGTCCTAGATTTGGCACTCTGGTACCACTTGCCATGCGGTACTAGAGAAAACAGTCTAGTACTGGGGTGGCTGGGGTCTTTGACAATTTTTAGGGCCTTCCTCTGACACCGCCTGGTGTAGGGGTCCTGGATGGCAAGCAGCTTAGCCCCAGTGATGTACTGGACCATACACACTCCCCTCTCATCCCTTTACTAGACTGTGTGTATTAGGTTTTGTTGTGGAATTGTTAGATATTACCTGTTAGATACTGCTGCACTGTCGAATCTAGAAGCAGAAAGAATTTCGCTACACTCGCAATAACATCTGCTAACCATGTGTATGTGACCAATATAATTAGATTTGATTTGACATGCCCACACACTGCCCATCCCCAATGATGAGAAGTGGCCCGTCATTGTTCAGAATTCTAGCATCGGCTCCATGGGATTGGACAAGACCTGGCAGGGGAGTTCCAGCGCATTCTGACTACCCTGGGTAAATCATCACTTTGCCCAGATCCCCCCATGCATTTGGTGTGTACTGTAAAACACGCATACTGTTCTGGTCCCCCTCTGTGTACACTTAGTTGGTACATTCCAAAAACCTGCCACTTTAGAGTGAATAGCAGTACAGTGCTTTAAAACCACACACACCAATGCTAAATGCCCAGTAAGGTCAAAAACTAGATTATCCTGTGTTTTATATATATTTCCACACTATGAGGTTGGAATAATACTGTGAAATTGTGAAAATGATGATAATGTCCTTTTAGTGTAAGAGCTGTTTGAAATGATAACTGAAATTGCAGCCTGTTTTGGTGGGATGGAGTTGTGGCCTGCCTGGTGACATCGCCATGCAGTAAATGAGTTAAAAGACCAATAAGAAATAGTTTGAAAGCTCTCTGCCCAAAACAGCTCATTTTCCACATTTAATCAGCACACAACCAAGCAATGTTTCTCTCTCTCTCACATACACTCACAAAAGTTCCAAAGGAATAAAGACATTTCAAATGTGATATTATGACTGTATACAGTGTTGTAACGATGTGCAAATAGTTAAAGTACAAAATGGAAAATAAATAAACAAATGGGTTGTATTTACAATGGTGTTTGTTCTTCACTAGTTTCCCTTTTCTTGTGGCAACAGGTCACACATCGTGTTGCTGTGATGGCACACTGAGGTATTTCACCGAGTAGATATGGGAGTTTATCATAATTGGATTTGTTTTCAAATTCTTTGTTGATCTGTGTAATCTGAGGGAAATATGTATCTCTAATATGGTCATACAATGGGCAGGAGGTTGGGAAGTGCAGCTCAGTTTCCACCTCATTTTGTGGGCAGTGTGCACATAGCCTGTATTCTCGAGAGCCATGTCTGCCTACGGCAGCCTTTCTCAATAGCAAGGCTATGCTCACTGAGTCTGCACATAGTCAAAGCTTTCCTTCATTTTGGGGAAGTCACTGTGGTATTATGCCACTGTGTACTCTCTGTTTAGGGCCAAATAGCATTCTAGTTTTCTCAGTTTTTTTTATTGAATTCTTTCCATGTGTCAAGTAATGATCTTTTTGTTTTCTCATGATTTGATGGGTGTAATTGTGTTGCTGTCCTGGGGCTCTGTGGGATCTGTTTGTGTTTGTGAACAGAGCCCCAAGACCAGCTTTCTTTAAGGGATTCTTCTCCAGGTTCATCTCTCTTTATTCCCCTGATTATCCAGTCCACAGCCTGATGATGTCATCAGTATTTGTTATGATGGTGGTTAGTGTTGATGGCCTTCATTAAGGGGAAGAAACTGTTGGTCTTTATTAACTCAGGGTCCATTTCCCCTATTGTCCAAAATACACTTTATCTATCTAAAGCTAACTAATTAGGTTCAATGTTAGCTATATAGGTTATAACCAGGGATGCAAATGTCGTTCTGAGATGCTAATAATTTTACTACACAGATCATACATGTAACGTAGCCAGCGAGCCAGCTAGCTAATGTTTAATTTGCAATGAGAATCATTTTTGACAAAATTAGAAACGTGTAATATCTGAAAATGTAGCTATCTAGACTATCTTCCCCGTATACATAGATGAATGCTTCTCCCTCTCTGTCATGGATGCCATGGTTGCCCTTAGTTTGAAGATGTAATCCGGAGACAGGTGTTTTATACAACAGCCTTCTGTCTTGGCTCTCTTTTTTGGACTCTCTGCATTTGGCAATCATCTCTCTGCTTCCACCGGACGTTCCACTGATTTCAAAACCTGGTCAATCTAAATCAGGGATTTCAGAGTCAGAGAGTCAGCACAATCATCCCTCCAGAAAATAGTCCATCACAACTTTTTTCCACTGTCGATATTAACTTCAAGTCAGCAATGTTGAGAGCAGAGTAGCAAAACATGTTCAGTTCTACATGATATCTTTAGAAAGGATTATCCACACATACTAAGCAGCTCATGTTATAGACAGACACATGCTACATGGCAGACCAATCCGAACTCAGCTCTCGGCATGTCCAGCCCACCCATTATCTCACCCAATCATGGCTAGCGGGAAGGTTCCTGTATTTTTCCGTAGCTAAATCAACTCGGCTCATAATTTAAACTTTTCTTTTCGTATTTACAGATGGCATACAAGTTTTTGTTATTAAGGCACATAAATGTTCACATGCTCCAGAAGGCATTTATGCAACAACAACAACAAAAAACATTACAAATATTATACAAATAAACATTTAAATGCCTCCTGTAACGTGCAACATGCGCCTAGTTTCTTGAAACGGGTCACATATATCATCTTATTTAATCTCTGTTCTACATATTGTTGTTAACAGTTGATTATGCAAAGTGATTATGCAAAGTGATTATGCAAAGTGACTAAGCAAAACACAGCCGTCCCAGTCTTATAATCACACTAATGAAAGGACATAAAATTCAAGGTAAAGTGACTGCTGTAGGCTAGTTATTGCAAATGCATCAAAACCACAATGTTGTTTATCACTATGTCCCCAGTGGACGGTGCTGTATAAATTGTCACGTTCAGGTACATCATTTCTTTCCCACAAACATGATTCAGAATTCCAAAATATCACCATAGTGATAGTTTTAATATCACCATAGTGATAGTTTTAATATCACCATAGTGATAGTTTTAATATCACCATAGTGATAGTTTTAGAATGTTGTATATGTTAAATAACTTCCCTGCGGCAGTTCAATGAAATGTCTTCCTACGGATGTTGAAGAGAGAATCTGTCCCTGTGACAGTCTGTGTCCCATTGATTAGTGACTCTGATGGATCGTCAGTAAATGTCAGCCAAAAGTCACGGCTCCACACTGAGTCCCCCCCCCCCCCGTCCCTCCCGTGACTGTCTGACAGATAGATGGACGGACGGACAGGCGGACGGAGACAGAGACTTGAGTTTTGTTTATTTCCTGTATAGTGTATGACCTTTGACCAGGGTCCGTAGGGCACTATATAAGAGATAGGGTGTCATTTGGGACGGCGACATTAGACCATCCAAGAATAGTACTGTGTGTGTCTGGCTGAGTTTGCAGTCCAGTGTGTGTGCATTCCTATTATCTAGCTGGGTTTTCTTGAAGGCTTGAACGAAGCCCGCGATGCTGTTAGGCATTGCGGCTGGGACCACGGATTGTCCCGGTCTTATGGCTGTCTAGAGCCCTGCTGAGGATGTTTTCAACTGTGACCTGCCTTGTCTGGAACTGCAAGGAGTATAAAGCATAAACTACGTCTCTATCGTGACAAAGACTAAACCCGGAGGAGTACCATTGAAGAAAGCTGTGTCTCTATCACAGGTGAAGGATCTTGTAAAACAAACTAAAAAAGTTCCACAAGCAGTTGTTACAGCAACAAGAAAATACTGGTGGATTCAACTAATAAAATAATGGACGGCCTGACCATAGAGGTCCAGCACCTGAAGAACAGCAAGATGACAGCAATCTGTAAGTCATTGAGAGAGGACATCAGCTCTGTATGTGAATCCATGATAACAATGATGGAGAAATCAGATTAACTCCAGGGACAACCAAGGCAGAACAACATGGTTGTGGACGGAAATGCAGAATCTCCACATGAGACCTGGACGGAGTCTGAGAACAAAGTGAGGGAAATGATCTCAGAGAACCTGAAGATGGACCACAGGAAGATTGAAGTGGAGTGTAACTGGAAAACCCACCACCGGCCCAGGTGACAGGCCCAGGTGACAGGCCCAGGTGACAGGCCCAGGTGACAGGCCCAGGTGACAGGCCCGATAGTGGTCAGGTTCCTGAGGTTCAAGGATAAGAAAGCTGTTCTGGAAAGAGCCAAGAACTTGAGAGGACAGTATATCTTCCTCAACAAGGACTATCCTGAAGCTGTGCGCCAGAAGAGGAAAGAACCTATCCCAGCCATGAAAGCTGCCAGATAGCGTCGGGACATTGCTTACATCTGCTATAACAGGCACATAATCCACCGTCCCTCCTAAAAGCCTGGCAGGGATGTATACTTTTTTTTTCTTTGTTTGCTCTTTTCAATATTGTTTCTATCTTTGATAAGCTACCCAGGAAAGGGCTGAAAATAGCCCATTTTACTATATGCAGCCTTAGAAATAAAGTTAATGAAATCAATAACTTGCTAACATCCAATAACAATCATATACAGTGCATTTAGAAAGAATTCGTACCCCTTGACTTTTTACACATTTTGTTACATTACATCCTTATTCTAAAATTGATTCAATTATTTATTTTTCTCATCAATCTACACACAATACCGATAACGACAAAGCGAAAACAAGTGTTTTGCTTTTTTTTCAAATGATGTTACTTCAATTTGATTGGAGGTAAATTGTGTGGTACATTCAATTGATTGGACAAGATTTGAAAAGACACACCCCTGTCTATATAAGGTCCCACAGTTGACATGTCAAAGCAAACACCAAGCCATTAAACATTTCTGCAGCATTGAAGGTCCCCAAGAACACAATGGTCTCCATCATTCTTAAATGGAAGAAGTTTGGAACCACTAAGATTCTTCCTAGAGCTGCCCGGCCAAACTGAGAAATCGGGGGAGAAGGGCCTTGGACAGGGAGGTGACCAAGAACCCAATGGTCACTCTGACAGAGCTCCAGAGTTCCTCTGTAGAGTTGGGAGAACCTTCCAGAAGAACAACCATCTGTGCAGCACTCCACCAACCAGACGGAAGCCACTCCTCAGTAAAAGGCACATGACACCCCTCTTGGAGTTTGTCAAAAGGCACCTAAAGGCTCTTAGACCATGAGAAACAAGATCCTCTGGTTCACCTGGCAGGTTTACCTGGCAGCACATCTAAAGCTTTTTCTTTAGCACCAAGTGCTAACAGTCAGTATCTAAATAATGTGTGTGAAATGATTGATAGTGTATGTGATGTAAACAGAGAGGTCTACTTTCTTGGGGACTTGAATATTGACTGGTTTTCATCAGGCTGTCCACTCAAGAGGAAGCTTCTCACTGTAGCCAGGGCCTGTAATCTGGTTCAGGTTATTCATCAACCCACTCAAGAGGAAGCTTCTCACTGTAGCCAGGGCCTGTAATCTGGTTCAGGTTATTCATCAACCTACCAGGGTGTTTACAAACACTACAGGAATTATATCATCCACATGTATTGATCAACGTTTTACTAAAACTGGGGAACTTTCTTCTGAAGCTGTATCCGTACCCATTGGATGCAGTAATCACAGTATAGTGGCTATATCCAGGAAAGACAAAGTTGTAAAAGCTGGGCCTAAAATAGTTTATGAGAGATCATACAAAAGATATAGCTGTGACTCATTTGTAGATGATGTTAAAAATATTTGTTGGTCTGATGTGATTAATGAGGAGCATCCAGATGCTGCACTTAATTCATTTTATGGAATTGCTTCTTACATGAACACATGCACCTGTTAAGAAACTGACTGTTAGAACTGTTAAGGCTCCATGGTATTGATGAGGAATTTAAAAACTGTATGATTGAAAGAGATGGGGCAAAAGGAGTGGCTTATAAATCAGGTTGTACATCTGACTGGCTGACTTACTGCAAATTAAGAAATGATGTGACTAAAAAGAAGAATAAACTGTATTCTGAAGCCAAGATCAATGATATAAAGAATAATGGGGAAAACAACTTTGGCGTACATTAAACTAAATGATCGGCAGAAAGACATTCAACTCCATCTTTCAACGAATCAGATGGACTTATTCATCACAAAACCATTTGATGTTGCCAATTATTGTAATGATTACTTCATTGGCAAAGTGGCATAACTTAGGCAGGAAATGCCAACAACGAACAGTGAGCCGTCATATTCATGCATAAAAAACTAATGAAAGAAAAGCACTGAAAGTTAGAATTTTATAAAGTTAGTGTGGGAGAGGTGGAACAATAATAATGATAAACATCCTGGCATTGACAACTTAGATGGAAAGCTACTGAGGATGGTAGCTGACTCTATAGCCACTAATATATATCATTCCTTTAATCTGAGCCTCGAGGAAAGAGTTTCTCCTCAGGACTGGAGGGAAACCAAAGTCAGTCCGCTACACAAGAGTGGTAAAGTGGCCTTTACTGGTTCTAACCGCAGACCCATCTAGCTATCTATCTATTAAAACTCAGAGGGTTTTCTTTGAGAGGGGTTTTACTGCTAGTTCTAACAGCAGACCTATCTAGCTATCTATCTATTACAACTCAGAGGGTTTTCTTTGAGAGGGGTTTTACTGCTAGTTCTAACAGCAGACCTATCTAGCTATCTATCTATTACAACTCAGAGGGTTTTCTTTGAGAGGGGTTTTACTGCTAGTTCTAACAGCAGACCTATCTAGCTATCTATCTATTACAACTCAGAGGGTTTTCTTTGAGAGGGGTTTTACTGCTAAGACTCAATGATCTGAGAGGAGTTTTACTGCTAGTTCTAACAGCAGACCTATCTAGCTATCTATCTATTAAAACTCAGAGGGTTTTCTTTGAGAGGGGTTTTACTGCTAAGACTCAATGATCTGAGAGGAGTTTTACTGCTAGTTCTAACAGCAGACCTATCTAGCTATCTATCTATTACAACTCAGAGGGTTTTCTTTGAGAGGAGTTTTACTGCTAAGACTCAATGATCTGAGAGGAGTTTTACTGGTAGACACATTGAGTACATCTAGTACACTAGTATATCTGATTACATTACCTTCAGATAGAACAACCAGTATATCTGATTACATTACCTTTAGATAGAAAAACCAGTATATCTGATTATATTACCTTTAGATAGATAGAACAACTAGTATATCTGATTACATTACCTTTAGATAGATAGAACAACTAGTATATCTGATTACATTACCTTTAGATAGATAGAACAACTAGTATATCTGATTACATTACCTTTAGATAGATAGAACAACTAGTATATCTGATTATATTACCTTTAGATAGAACAACTAGTATATCTGATTATATTACCTTTAGATAGATAGAACAACCAGTATATCTGATTATATTACCTTTAGATAGATAGAACAACTAGTATATCTGATTACATTACCTTTAGATAGATAGAACAACTAGTATATCTGATTATATTACCTTTAGATAGATAGAACAACTAGTATATCTGATTATATTACCTTTAGATAGATAGAACAACTAGTATATCTGATTATATTACCTTTAGATAGATAGAACAACTAGTATATCTGATTATATTACCTTTAGATAGATAGAACAACTAGTATCAAATCAAATCAAATCAAATTTATTTATATAGCCCTTCGTACATCAGCTGATATCTCAAAGTGCTGTACAGAAACCCAGCCTAAAACCCCAAACAGCAAACAATGCAGGTGTAAAAGCACGGTGGCTAGGAAAAACTCCCTAGAAAGGCCAAAACCTAGGAAGAAACCTAGAGAGGAACCGGGCTATGTGGGGTGGCCAGTCCTCTTCTGGCTGTGCCGGGTAGAGATTATAACAGAACATGACCAAGATGTTCAAATGTTCATAAATGACCAGCATGGTCAAATAATAATAAGGCAGAACAGTTGAAACTGGAGCAGCAGCACAGTCAGGTGGACTGGGGACAGCAAGGAGCCATCATGTCAGGTAGTCCTGGGGCACGGTCCTAGGGCTCAGGTCCTCCGAGAGAGAGAGAAAGAAAGAGAGAATTAGAGAGAGCATATGTGGGGTGGCCAGTCCTCTTCTGGCTGTGCCGGGTGGAGATTATAACAGAACGTGGCCAAGATGTTCAAATGTTCATAAATGACCAGCATGGTTGAATAATAGTAAGGCAGAACAGTTGAAACTGGAGCAGGAGCATGGCCAGGTGGACTGGGGACAGCAAGGAGTCCTCATGTCAGGTAGTCCTGGGACATGGTCCTAGGGCCCAGGCCAGTTGAAACTGGAGCAGCAGCATGGCCAGGTGGACTGGGGACAGCAAGGAGTCATCATGTCAGGTAGTCCTGGGGCATGGTTCTAGGGCTCAGGTCCTCCGAGAGAGAGAAAGAAAGAGAGAAGGAGAGAATTAGAGAACGCACACTTAGATTTACACAGGACACCGAATAGGACAGGAGAAGTACTCCAGATAAACAAACTGACCCTAGCCCCCCGACACATAAACTACTGCAGCATAAATACTGGAGGCTGAGACAGGAGGGGTCAGGAGACACTGTGTATATAGTATATCTGATTATATTACCTTTAGATAGATAGAACAACCAGTATATCTGATTATATTACCTTTAGATAGATAGAAAAACCTGATTATATTACCTTTAGATAGAACAACTAGTATATCTGATTACATTACCTTTAGATAGATAGAACAACTAGTATATCTGATTACATTACCTTTAGATAGATAGAACAACTAGTATATCTGATTACATACATACATGACATCACGAAAACAGGAACAAACAAAGCATTTGACCGTTGACGTCTTTTGTGACATGTTCTTATTGGTTGCCATGTGGAATTAGGACATTCTATTGGTTACTGACAAGCTATGTTTACTGTGTCTCTACAGAAATGATGTGAAAAACAACAGATGCACAATAAACATATCCTTGACAAAGACAGCCATACATATCAAATTAAAATGTGTATTGGGGCTATATACAGGGTGTACCGGTACAGAGTCAATGTGGAGACTATATACAGGTGGTACCGGTACAGAGTCAATGTGGAGGCTATATACAGGGTGTACTGGTACAGAGTCAATGTGGAGGCTATATACAGGGTGTACCGGTACAGAGTCAATGTGGAGACTATATACAGGGTGTACCGGTACAGAGTCAATGTGGAGACTATATACAGGGTGTACTGGTACAGAGTCAATGTGGAGGCTATATACAGGGTGTACCGGTACAGAGTCAATGTGGAGACTATATACAGGGTGTACTGGTACAGAGTCAATGTGGAGACTATATACAGGGGGTACCGGTACAGAGTCAATGTGGAGACTATATACAGGGGGTACCGGTACAGAGTCAATGTGGAGGCTATATACAGGGTGTACCGGTACAGAGTCAATGTGGAGACTATATACAGGGTGTACTGGTACAGAGTCAATGTGGAGACTATATACAGGGTGTACCGGTACAGAGTCAATGTGGAGACTATATACAGGGTGTACTGGTACAGAGTCAATGTGGAGACTATATACAGGGTGTACCGGTACAATGTGGAGACTATATACAGTGTGTACAGGTACAGAGTCAATGTGGAGGCTATATACAGGGGGTACCGGTACAGAGTCAATGTGGAGGCTATATACAGGGTGTACCGGTACCGAGTCAATGTGGAGACTATATACAGGGTGTACTGGTACAGAGTCAATGTGGAGGCTATATACAGGGGGTACCGGTACAGAGTCAATGTGGAGACTATATACAGGTGGTACCGGTACAGAGTCAATGTGGAGGCTATATACAGGGTGTACTGGTACAGAGTCAATGTGGAGGCTATATACAGGGGGTACCGGTACAGAGTCAATGTGGAGGCTATATACAGGGTGTACTGGTACAGAGTCAATGTGGAGGCTATATACAGGGGGTACTGGTACAGAGTCAATGTGGAGGCTATATACAGGGGGTACCGGTACAGAGTCAATGTGGAGGCTATATACAGGGGGTACCGGTACAGAGTCTATGTGGAGGCTATATACAGGGGGTACCGGTACAGAGTCTATGTGGAGGCTATATACAGGGGGTACCGGTACAGAGTCTATGTGGAGGCTATATACAGGGGGTACCGGTACAGAGTCAAGGTGGAGGCTATATACAGGGGGTACCGGTACAGAGTCAAGGTGGAGGCTATATACAGGGGGTACCGGTACAGAGTCAATGTGGAGGCTATATACAGGGGGTACTGGTACAGAGTCAATGTGGAGGCTATATACAGGGGGGTACCAGTACAGAGTCAATGTGGAGGCTATATACAGGGGGGTACCAGTACAGAGTCAATGTGGAGGCTATATACAGGGGGTACCAGTACAGAGTCAATGTGTGGGGGTACCGGTGTCGAGGCAATTGAGGTAATATGTACATGTAGGTAGAGTTATTAAATTGACTGTGAATAGATAATAACAGAGAGTAGCAGCAGCGTAGAAGGGGGGGTGGGGGGTGTAAATAGTCTGGGTAGCCATTTGACTAGATGTTCAGGAGTCTTATGGCTTAGGGGTAGAAGCTGTTTAGAAGCCTCTTGGACCTAGACTTGGTGCTTCGGTACCGCTTGCCGTGTGGTAGCAGAGAGAACAGTCTATGACTAGAGTGGCTGGAGTCTTTGACAATTTTTAGGGCCTTCTATCCCGCCTGGTATAGAGGTCCTGGATGGCAGGAAGCTTGGCCCCAGTGATGTACTAGGCCGTATGCACTACCCTCTGTAGTGCCTTGCGGTCGGAGGCAGAGCAGTTTCCATACCAGGCAGTGATGCAACCCGTCAGGATGCTCTCGATGGTGCAGCTGTAGAACCCTTAGAGGATCTGAGGACCCATGTCAAATCTTTTCAGTCTCCTGAGGGGGAATAGGTTTTGTCGTGCCCTCTTCATGACTGTCTTGGTGTGCTTGGACCATGTTAGTTGGTTGGTGATGTGGACACCAAGGAACTTGAAGCTCTCAACCTGCTCCACTACAGCCCTGTCAATGAGAATGTGGGGTGTGCTCGGCCCTCTTTTTTCTGTAGTCCACAATCATCTCCTTTGTCTTGATTACGTTGAGGGAGAGGTTGTTGTCCTTGTACCACACGGTCAGGTCTCTGACCTCCTGCCTATAGGTTGTCTCATTGTTGTCTGTGATCAGGCCTACCACTGTTGTGTCATCAGCAAACTTAATGCTGGTGTTGGAGTCGTGCCTGTCCGTGCTGAGTGAACAAGGGGTACAGGAGGAGACTGAGCCCGCAAACCTGAGGTGCCCCCCGTGTTGAGGATCAGAGTGGCGGATGTGTTATCCCCTACCCTTACCACCTGGGGGCGTCAGGAAGTCCAGGATCCAGTTGCAGAGGGAGGTGTTTAGTCCCACGGTCCTTAGCTTAGTGATGAGCTTTGAGGGGACTATGGTGTTGGAACGCTTAGCTGTAGTCAATGAATAGCATTCTCACATACACTACTGTTCAAAAGATTGGAGTCACATAGTAATGTCCTTGCTTTTGAAAGAAAGTACATTTTTTTGTCCATTAAAATAACATCAAGTTGATCAGAAATACAGCATTGTAAATTACTATTGTAGCTGGAAATGGCAGATTTTTTTATTGAATATCTTTATGGAATATCAACATGCTAAGAGTATATTGGGCGGCAGGTAGCCTAGCAGTTAAGAGTGTTGGGCCATTAACCGAAAGGTCACTGGTTTGAATCCCTGAGCCGACTAGGTGAAGAAACTGTCGCTGCCCTGCTGTAAGTTGCTCTGGAAAAGAGTGTGGCCATTAACGCCAGATTGTTTTTTAAGATGTTCGTAGACGACCAGCAAGGCCAGATAATAAATAATAACCAAGGCTATAGAGGACTCAACACTTCAATGTTTCATTTATGAAAGAATGTAGCTAATCATCGCGACTGTCTGATATTCAAGGTCGCCATTGATTGTCTCTCGTTGTTTTTGAGAGTAACACTCTCCAGCCCAAAGACGGGCTTTGAGGAGGAACAGTTTGTGTAACTACAATGCCTCATACATACAGTGCCTCATACATACGGTGCGTCATACATACAGTGTCTTGCAAAAGCTTTTTTCCTATTTAGTTGCATTACAACCTGTAGCTTAAATATATTTTAATTTTTATTTCATGTAATAGGCACAGAATTGGTGAAGTGAAATGAAAAAAATTACTGATTTGAAAAATGGACAAGTGGTGTGTGTATATGTATTCACCCCCTTTGCTATGAAGCCCCTAAATAAGATCTGGTGCAACCAATTACCTTTAGAAGTCACATAATTAGTTAAATAAAGTCCACCTGTGTGCAATCCAAGTGTCACATGATCTGTCACATAATCTCAGTGTATATACACCTGTTCTGAAAGGCCATAGTGTCTGCAACACCACTAAACAAGGGGCACTATGAAGACCAAGGGTTGATCAGGGTTGGGTTATAAATAAATCTCTGAAACTTTGAACATCCTACGGAATCCATTAAATCCATTATTAAAACATGGAAAGAATATGGCACCACAACAAACCTGCCAAGAGAGGGCTGCCCACCAAAACTCACAGACCAGGCAAGGAGGGCATTAATCAGAGAGGCACCAAAGAGACCGAACATAACCCTGAAGGAACTGTAATGCTAAACAGTGGAGATTGGAGGGGGGGGGTGAATAGTTATGCACACTCAAGTTTTCAGTTTTTTTGTCTTATTTCTTGTTTGTTTCACAAAAAATATTCTGCATAATAATATATGCCATTTAGCAGATGCTTTTATCCAAAGCGACTTACAGTCATGTGTGCATACATTCTACGTATGGGTGGTCGCGGGGATCAAACCCACTACCCTGGCGTTACAAGCGCCATGCTCTACCAACTGAGCTACAGAAGGACCACCCAAAGTGGTAGGCATGTTGTGTAAATCAAATGATACAAACCCCCCCAAAAATCCATTTTAATTCCAGGTTGTAAGGCAACACAACAGGAAAAATACCAAGGGGGTGAATAATTTCACAAGCCTCTGTATATTTGTCTATTAAATGAACAAGCTCTATGCAAGAGGCAGGTTCGTCTAACCATGACCCAGTGTGTTGTGAATAGTAGACTGACTTCACTAGGAGCTTTATTAGTTAGCATTTTCTTCCGTGCTCTTCGTAACTACTGTCTCTCTTTCTCCTGAGAGCGATTTATAGATTTTAAGTGATCAATCAATCAGTTTGACTAGTTACATCCATTTCATGTTCTCTCATTTGACAGAAACCATTTTGCTCTAAACAGTGACAGATTTAGCCTGATTAATTATCATGTGCAGTGATAATTAAATACATTCCAGTAGTTTATGTTCCCTTCCTCGTCTCCTCTCCTTGTCTCCTTTCCTTCGTGATCATTGATCTGTGATAGTTTTATTTTTACTAGGTCATGGGCCAGCAATACAGTATATGAAGGCTTTAGTTCTAGCTCCAACACATGTTGTGTGTTATTGTACAAATCGGTAGCTAGGAAGCAAAGGAAATGGGGGGGATATATTGACGTTTCTATGTGAAAGCATTTAAAACATTAGCTTTGTACATCAGAAGAGATACAGTATGTCTATATCTGTTCATATGTTTAACTTACACAGCAGCACTCTGGGCTGTAAGGCTGTCTGCGTTTCACACACCTCTACAAACACTCAGAGCTCAGCAAGCAGACGACACCATGAATGGGAGGTCTCTTTCTCTCTCTCCCTGTTGCTCTCTCTCTCTCTCTCTCTCTCTCTCTCTCTCTCTCTCTCTCTCTCTCTCTCTCTCTCTCCCTGTTGCTCTCTCTCTCTCTCTCTCTCCCTGTTGCTCTCTCTCTCTCTCTCTCTCTCCCTGTTGCTCTCTCTCTCTCTCTCTCTCCCTGTTGCTCTCTCTCTCTCTCTCTCTCTCTCTCTCTCTCTCTCTCTCTCTCTCTCTCTCGCTCTCCCTGTTGCTCTCTCTCTCTCTCTCTCTCGCTCTCTCTCTGAAGGACTGTGTGATGTATTGAATCAGAGGCCCTTTCAAAAATGTCTTTCCGTCTGCCTGCTCTGTTGAGAGAGAGAGCTCATTTCAATCCGATTCTACTGAGCTTGATGATGATGATGATGATGATGATGGATTGGATTGGAATAACGTCGTGCTGTTCCACCTAAGAGCTTAGTATTGAATGGGGGGGAAACACATATTGTTATCCACGTCGGCACCAATGATGTTGGGATGAAAGAGTCAGAGGTCACCAAGTGCAACATAGCTTCAGCCTGTAAATCAGCTAGAAAAATGTGTTGGCATCGAGTAATTGTCTCTGGCCCCCTCCCAGTTAGGGGGAGTGATGAGCTCTACAGCAGAGTCTCACAACTCAATCACTGATTGAAAACTGTTTTCTGCCCCTCCCAAAAGATAGAATTTGTAGGTAATTGGCCCTATTTATGGGACTCCCCCACAAACAGGACCAAGCCTGGCCTGCTGAGGAGTGACTGACTCCATCCTAGCTGGAGGGGTGCTCTCATCTTATCTACCAACATAGACAGGGCTCTAACTCCTCTAGCTCCACAATGGAATAGGGTGCAGGCCAGGCAGCAGGATGTTAGCCAGCCTGCCAGCTTAGTGGAGTCTGTGGAGTCTGCCACTAGCACAGTCAGTGTAGTCAGCTCAGCTATCCCCCTCAGCTAATGAGACCGTGTCTGTGCCTCGACCTGGGTTGGGCAAAACTAAACATGGCAGTGTTCGCCTTAGCAATCTCACTAGGATAAAGACCTCCTCCATTCCTGTCATTATTGAAAGAGATCGTGATACTCCACATCTCAAAATAGGGCTACTTAATGTTAGATCCCTTACTTCAAAGGCAATTATAGTCAATGAACTAATCACTGATCATAATCTTGATGTGATTGGCCTGACTGAAACATGGCTTAAACCTGATGAATTTACTGTGATAAATGAGGCCTCACCTCCTGGTTACAATAGTGACTATATCCCCCGTGCATCGCGCAAAGGCAGAGGTGTTGCTAACATTTACGATAGCAAATTTCAATGTACAAAAAAAAATGACGTTTTCGTCTTTTGAGCTTCTAGTCATGAAATCTATACAAAAAGCCCCAAAATTGCCCTCGCTAGAAGCCTGTGTTTCAGACATAAGGAAGTGGATGGCTGCAAACGTTCTACTTTTAAACTCGGACAAAACAGAGATGCTTGTTCTAGGTCCCAAGAAACAAAGAGGTCTTCTGTTGAATCTGACAATTAATCTTAATGGTTGTACAGTCGTCTCAAATAAAACTGTGAAGGACCTCGTCGTTACTCAGGACCCTGACCTCTCTTTTGACGAACATATCAAGACTGTTTCAAGGACAGCTTTTTTCCATCTATGTAACATTGCAAAAATCAGAAACTTTCTATCCAAAAATTATGCAGAAAAATATATCCATACTTTTTGCAACGAACCGCCCTTGCTGTCTCTGCCTGGCCGGTTCCCCTCTTTCCACTGGGATTCTCTGCCTCTAACCCTATTACAGGGGCTGAGTCACTGGCTTACTGGTGCTCTTTCATGCCGTCCTTAGGAGGGGTGCATCACTTGAGTGGGTTGAGTCACTGATGTGATCTTCCTGTCTGGGTTGGCGTCCCCCCTTGGGTTGTGCCGTGGCGGAGATCTTTGTAGGCTATACTCGGCCATGTCTCAGGATGGTAAGCTGATGGTTGAAGATATCCCTCTAGCAGTGTGGGGGCTGTGCTTTGGCAAAGTGTGTGGGGTTATATCCATCCTGGCCTGTCCGGGGCCTGTCCGTTGCTTGTCCGGGGATATCATCAGATGGGTCCACAGTGTCTCCTCACCCCTCCTGTCTCCGCCTCCGGTATTTATGCTGCAGTAGTTTATGTGTCGGGGGCTAGGGTCATTTTGTTATATCTGGAGTACTTCTCCTGTCTTATCTGGTGTCCTGTGTGAATTTAAGTATGCTCTCTCTAATTCTCTCTTTCTTTCTCTCTCTCGGAGGACCTGAGCCCTTGGACCATGCCTCAGGACTACCTGGCATGATGACTCCTTGCTGTCCCCAGTCCACCTGGCCGTGCTGCAGCTCCAGTTTCAACTGTTCTGCCTGCGGCTGTGGAATCCTGACCTGTTCACCAGACGGGCTACCTGTCCCAGATCTATTATTTGACCATGCTGGTCATTTATGAATATTTGAACATCTTGGCCATGTTTTGTTAAAATCTCCACCCGGCACAGCCAGAAGAGGATTGGCCACCCCTCATAGCCTGGTTCCTCTCTAGGTTTCTTCCTAGATTTTGGCCTTCCTGGTTTTTCCTAGCCAACGTGCTTCAACAACTGCATTGCTTGCTGTTTGGGGTTTTAGGCTGGGTTTCTGTACAGCACTTTGAGATATCAGCTGATGTACGAAGGGCTATATAAATAAAGTTGATTTGTATGTGTGTGTGCGTGTGTGTGCGCGTGTGTGCGCGTGTGTGTGTGTGTGTGCGCGCGTGTGCGTGTGTGTGTGTGTGTGTGTGTGCGTGAGCGTGTGCGTGACTGTGTGGGGTGGGCCGATCTCTTTATGCCCTAGTCTCTTGAAGGACTTTTTGTCAGTGAAAATGAAGGGTGTGCGAGTCCTCCACTCTGACACATTTGATAATAATTGTCTGGGGTTAGAACGTCGAGCTGGTTCTCACAGACCCGCCCCCCCCCCAAACTGTCCCTTGCCAAATGTTAATTGCCGAACATTTAGAGCAGCAAATGAAATGCTAAGGGCAGTGTTCAGACGTCTCCCCGTCCAGCCTCTGAGTCACTGTGGAACAACGTTGAGACCTGATCCTAGATCAGTACTCTTCACTGAGAGAAGCTTTATAAATACATGCCCTGGAGAGGTACAGAGGAGTCGGTCACTAGTAGGGACCCTGGAGAGGTACAGAGGAGTCAGTCACTAGTAGGTACCCTGGAAAGGTACAGAGGAGTCGGTCACTAGTAGGGACCCTGGAAAGGTACAGAGGAGTCAGTCACTAGTAGGGACCCTGGAGAGGTACAGAGGAGTCAGTCACTAGTAGGGACCCTGGAGAGGTACAGAGGAGTCAGTCACTAGTAGGGACCCTGGAGAGGTACAGAGGAGTCTGTCACTAGTAGGGACCCTGGAAAGGTACAGAGGAGTCAGTCACTAGTAGGGACCCTGGAGAGGTACAAAGGAGTCAGTCACTAATAGGGACCCTGAAAAGGTATCCCTAACTAGCTGTCTCACTATTGTTAATTCTACTGAATAAGCCTAATTTGCAACACACACACACACACACACACACACACACACACACACACACACACACACACACACACACACACACACACACACACACACACACACACACACACACACACACACACACACACACACACACACACACACACACACACACTGTCATGAGCCTTTAACGCCAGTGGAACTGAAAACCTTGAGTAGCTGTTAGACTAGAGCCTCTAATACCAGTGGAACTGAGAAGAACTGCCAGTCAGATTACAGCAGTAGCAGATGAAGCATGTCATCATTGTCCTGAGTGGTGGGTGAGAGAGGCATGGTATTTAACTGACAGGATGACTCGGCCTTAGCTAGTGTAAATTACAGCTTACATTTCAGCATCTATGGAGATGATGACTGAACAATAGCGCGCTGTCACCGCTGCCATGACGACTCACAGTTGTCATGAGCGATGAGGAGGAATTACCTTATTTCAGTTAGGTAGTTATGAATTATTCAATCAATCTAATTCTATTTATTTTGCATTGCCCTTTAAATGACATTTGGCACATAGTGCTTTATAGTAACTCTGTCTATAAAAACTTTAGGAGAAATCTCAAGAAGTGCTAGCAGACTCAGAAGGGTGGAGATAGAAGATAACCAAGGAAGTAGACAAGAGCCATTGTGTGTCATCACACTCGCTCAGAAACTGATTGGTGTGGATGTAAAGATTCACGATATGCACAGGTCCATGGATCAAAACGTTTTACATCTGAACATATCGGTCAGTGAGACCCCAAACCATTCCAAATGTAGAACGCATCAGTTAGAAAATCAATTCATACTTTACTATTCCTCGGTTCACTTAAATGTTTTGCACAAAATAATTTTCTTTCTATCTTCCTAAAATACCTCATATTTTGTGAAAACTGTGTCCTCTCCTTCAGCGTCGAACTAAAAATGTGATTGTATTGACAGTCATTGTCAATAAGTCAATTTTGCATGCCGAACAACCCCAGGTGATATCAGAAGCCTAGTCAAACTGCACCTTGTGCGCAGCTTCACGTGTGAGGTAGGCCTATTCCTCATCTGGCACATCTGCTTGCGGCCTTCAGCTTTCAAGTGTTTGCAAAACGGCTTGCGCAACATTAGGGTTTATTACTTGAGTGACAACCAATGTAATTTTAATCAAATACACAGTTTAAAATGGTGTTTTACCAGAAAAGTAGCCTACCACTGGAGACACAACTCTCAGCTAGCTATATACTGTACATGCTGATCTGGGCTTACATTACATTTCATTTTAACTGATCAGGTTCACCATCAGTAATAGTTTTGGCAGTTTTGCTTGAAACAATCAGTGGCCAGTTTATTAGGATCATTCACAAAAAAATGCTCCTACAGACATTGAGTCACGTGGCCGTGGCATGAGAAATAGAGCAGGCGGACAGGCATCGAGGCATTCAGTTACTGTTCCATTCAATGCGAGAATGGAATGGGGAAAACAGTGGCGTAAGCGACTGATCATGCATGGTACGATCGTCGGTGGCAGTGGCGCTGGTTCTAGTATCTCAGTGTAACGGATGTGAAACGGCTAGCTTAGTTAGCGGTGGTGCGCGCTAAATAGCGTTTCAATCGGTGACGTCACTTGCTCTGATACCTTGAAGTAGTGGTTCCCCTTGCTCTGCAAGGGCCGCGGCTTTTGTGGAGCGATGGGTATCGATGCTTTGAGGGTGACTGTTGTTGATGTGTGCAGAGGGTCCCTGGTTCGCGCCCGGATATGGGCGAGGGGACGGTCTAAAAGTTATACTGTTACATCAGGAACTGCAGGCCTCCTGGCCAATTCACTGACGACAGTGTCTAGGGTCTACCGAGAATGGTGAGACAAAAACACCAGTCAGCGAAAACAGCTCGTTGATGAGAGCGGTCGAAGGACGATGCAAGCTAACGGGCGGGCCACAAACACTCAAATAACGGTGTAGTAATAATAATAATATATGCCATTTAGCAGACGCTTTTATCCAAAGCGACTTACAGTCATGTGTGCATACATTCTACGTATGGGTGGTCCCGGGAATCAAACCCACTACCCTGGCGTTACAAGCGCCATGCTCTACCAACTGAGCTACAGAAGGACCATGCTAGTACAGTACAACATCTTGGAATACACAGATGGACTACAGAGTTCCACTCCTATCTGCTAAAATCAAGAAAAAGTGTCTCCATGCCAACACCAACCCTGGACTATAGAGGGAGTGGAACAAAATCGTTAGTCTCCAGACCCTAACTCAGTGTTACCAGAGACTAACTCAGTGTTACTAGACCCTAACTCAGTGTTACCAGACCCTAACTCAGTGTTTCTAGAGACTAACTCAGTGTCACTAGACCCTAACTCAGTGTTACTAGACCCTAACTCAGTGTTACTAGACCCTAACTCAGTGTCACTAGACCCTAACTCAGTGTCACTAGACCCTATCTCAGTGTCACTAGACCCTAACTCAGTGTTACTAGACCCTAACTCAGTGTTACTAGACCCTAACTCAGTGTTTCTAGACCCTAACTCAGTGTTTCTAGACCCTAACTCAGTGTTACCAGACCCTAACTCAGTGTTACCAGACCTTAACTCAGTGTTACTAGACCTTAACTCAGTGTTACTAGACCCTAACTCAGTGTTACCAGACCCTAACTCAGTGTTACCAGACCTTAACCCAGTGTTACTAGACCTTAACCCAGTGTTACTAGACCTTAACTCAGTGTTTCTAGACCCTAACTCAGTGTTTCTAGACCCTAACTCAGTCTTATTAGACCCTAACTGAGTGTTTCTAGACCCTAACTCAGTGTTACTCGACCCTAACTCAGTGTTACTAGACCTTAACTCAGTGTTACTAGACCTTAACTCAGTGTTACTAGACCTTAACTCAGTGTTACTAGACCTTAACTCAGTGTTACTAGAGACTAACTCCGTGTTACTAGACCCTAACTCAGTGTTACTAGACCCTAACTCAGTGTTTCTAGACCCTAACTCAGTGTTACTAGACCCTAACTCAGTGTTTCTAGACCCTAACTCAGTGTTTCTAGACCCTAACTCAGTGTTTCTAGACCCTAACTCAGTGTTTCTAGACCCTAACTCAGTGTTACTAGAGACTAACTCAGTGTTACTAGAGACTAACCCAGTGTTACCAGACCCTAACTCAGTGTTACCAGACCCTGACTCAGTGTTACCAGACCCTAACTCAGTGTTTCTAGACCCTAACTCAGTGTTTCTAGACCCTAACTCAGTGTTTCTAGACCCTAACTCAGTGTTTCTAGACCCTAACTCAGTGTTTCTAGACCCTAACCCAGTCTTATTAGACCCTAACTCAGTCTTATTAGACCCTAACTGAGTGTTTCTAGACCCTAACTCAGTGTTACTCGACCCTAACTCAGTGTTACTAGACCTTAACTCAGTGTTACTAGACCTTAACTCAGTGTTACTAGACCTTAACTCAGTGTTACTAGAGACTAACTCAGTGTTACTAGACCCTAACTCAGTGTTACTAGACCCTAACTCAGTGTTTCTAGACCCTAACTCAGTGTTACTAGACCCTAACTCAGTGTTTCTAGACCCTAACTCAGTGTTTCTAGACCCTAACTCAGTGTTTCTAGACCCTAACTCAGTGTTTCTAGACCTTAACTCAGTGTTACTAGACCCTAACTCAGTGTTACCAGACCCTGACTCAGTGTTACCAGACCCTAACTCAGTGTTACCAGACCCTAACTCAGTGTTTCTAGACCCTAACTCAGTGTTTCTAGACCCTAACTCAGTGTTTCTAGACCCTAACTCAGTGTTTCTAGACCCTAACTCAGTGTTTCTAGACCCTAACCCAGTCTTATTAGACCCTAACTGAGTCTTTCTAGACCCTAACTCAGTGTTACCAGACCCTAACTCAGTGTTACTAGTCCCTAACTCAGTGTTACTAGACCTTAACTCAGTGTTACTAGACCCTAACTCAGTGTTACTAGAGACTAACTCAGTGTTACTAGAGACTAACTCAGTGTTACTAGAGACTAATTCAGTGTCACTAGACCCTAACTCAGTGTTACTAGACCCTAACTCAGTGTTACTAGACCCTAACTCAGTGTTACTAGAGACTAACCCAGTGTTACTAGAGACTAACTCAGTGTCACTAGACCCTAACTCAGTGTTACTAGACCCTAACCCAGTGTTACTAGAGACTAACCCAGTGTTACTAGAGACTAACTCAGTGTTACTAGAGACTAACCCAGTGTTACTAGAGACTAACCCAGTGTTACTAGACCCTAACTCAGTGTTACTAGACCCTAACTCAGTGTTACTAGACCCTAACTCAGTGTTACTAGACCCTAACTCAGTGTCACTAGACCCTAACTCGGTGTTACTAGACCTTAACTCAGTGTTACTAGAGACTAACTCAGTGTCACTAGACCCTAACTCAGTGTCACTAGACCCTAACTCAGTGTCACTAGACCCTAACTCAGTGTTACTAGACCTTAACTCAGTGTTACTAGAGACTAACTCAGTGCATTTACGTGTCTCTATTGAAACAAGTTACTGTTCTCTGGATATAAGGAAAGGATCCGTATGTGTCGGCACACAGCATGGCTGATGGGTTTGTGTGGGTGTGTACGTGTGTACGTGTGCGTATGTGCGAGGCCAAAAATATAATCAAACACAACATTCACCCAAGCCACTTTCTGTTCACACTGTTATCATCCAGAAGACAAGGTCAGTACAGGTGCATCAAAGCTGGGACCGAGAGGTTGAAACACAGCTTTTATCTCTAGGCCATCAGATTGTTAAATAGCCATCACTAGCACATTAGAGGCTTCTGCCTATTTACATAGACTTGGAATCACTGGCCACTTTAAAATGGAACACTAGTCACTTTAATCATGTTTACATATTTTGCAATACTCATCTCATATGCACATACTGTGTTCTCTTCTATTCCACTGTATCTTAGTCTATGCCGCTGCGACATTAATCATCCATTTATCTATATATTCTTAATTCCATTCCATACTTAGATGTGTGCGATTGGGTATATGTTTTAAATTTGTTAGATACGTATAGTTGAAGTCGGAAGTTTACTTACACCTTAGCCAAATACATTTAAACTCAGTTTTTCACAATTCCTGACATTTAATCTTACATTCCCTGTTTTAAGTCAGTTAGGATCACCACTTTATTTGTAGAATGTGACATGTCAGAATAATAGTAGAGATAATGATTTATTTAATCTTTTATTTCTTTTATCACATTCCCAGTGGGTCAGAAGTTTACATACACTCAATTAGTATTTGGTAGCATTGCCTTTAAATTGTTTAACTTGGGTCAAATGTTTCGGGTAGCCTTCCACAAGCTTCCCCCAATAAGTTGAGTGAATTTTGTCCCATTCCTCCTGACAGAGCTGGTGTAACTGGGTCAGGTTTGTAGGCCTCCTTGCTCGCACACGCTTTTTAAGTACTGCCCACAAATTTTCTATGGGATTGAGGTCAGGGCTTTGTGATGGCCACTCCAATAATTTTACTTTGTTGTCCTTAAGCCATTTTGACATAACTTTGGAAGTATGCTTGGGGTCATTGTCCATTTGGAAGACCTATTTGTGACCAAGCTTTAACTTCCTGACTGATGTCTTGAGATGTTGCTTCAAAATATCCACTGAATTTTCCGCCCTCGTGATGCCATCTATTTTGTGAAGAGCACCAGTCCCTCCTGCAGCAAAGCACCCCCACAACATGATGCTGCCACCCCGTGCTTCACGGTTGGGATGGTGTTTTTCGTGTTTTTTGCAAGCCTTCCCCTTTTCCTCTAAACATAACGATGGTCATTATGGCCAAACAATTCTATTTTTGTTTCATCAGACGAGAGAACTTTTCTCGAAAAAGTACGATCTTTGTCCCCGTGTGCAGTTGCAAACCGTAATCTGGCTTTTCATGCTGGTTTTGGCTTCTTCCTTGCTGAGCGGCCTTTCAGGTTATGTCGCAATAGGACTTGTTTTACTGTGGATATAGATACCTTTGTACCTGGGATTGATTTGTACGTTCATCTCTAGGAGACAGAACGCCTCTCCTTCCTGAGCAGCATGACGGCTGCATGGCCCCATGGTGTTTATACTTGCGTACAATTGTTTGTACAGATGAATGTGGTACCTTCAGGCATTTGGAAATGTCTCCCAAGGATGAACCAGACTTGGTCTTGTCTGATTTCTTTTGATTTTCACCAGGATGTCAAGCAAAGAGGCACTGAGTTTGAAGATATGCCTTGAAATACATTCACAGGTACAGCTCCAATTGACTCAAATTATGTCAATTAGTTTATCAGAAGCTTCTAAAGCCATGACATCATGATCTGGAATTTTCCAAGATATTTAAAGGCACAGTCAACTTAGTGTATGTAAACTTCTGACCCACTGGAATTGTGATATAATTCATTATAAGTGAAATAATCTGTAAACAATTGTTGGAGAAATGAATTGTGTCATGCACAAAGTAGATGTCCTAACCGACTTGCCAAAACTATAGTTAGTTAACAAGAAATTTGTGTGGTTGAAAAACGAGTTTTAATGACTCCAACCTAAGTGTATGTAAACTTCCGACTTCACGTGTATTACTTGTTAGATATTACTGCACTGTTGAAGCTAGAAAAACAAGAATTTCGCCTCAACCGCAATAACGTCTGCTAAAAACATGTATGTGAACAATAACATTTGATTTGATTTGATTTGAGAGAGAGAGAGAGAGAGAGAGAGAGAGAGAGAGAGAGAGAGAGAGAGAGAGAGAGAGAGAGAGAGAGAGACCAAGCTCCGTTGGGACTGTTATT
Organism: Oncorhynchus gorbuscha; assembly: GCF_021184085.1. Taxonomy (NCBI): domain Eukaryota; kingdom Metazoa; phylum Chordata; class Actinopteri; order Salmoniformes; family Salmonidae; genus Oncorhynchus; species Oncorhynchus gorbuscha. The sequence goes on along the minus strand of NC_060182.1, from coordinate 90,152,787 downwards.
CAATAACCCAATGTATGTATGGAAGACTGAGAGAGAGCTGTGTGAGTGAAGGAGTGAAAGGTGATTCATTTATTTTCAGAGTTCTAGAAAAACTGTTATAGTTCTGGTTTTATATGAGCCTGGCTGTCAGTCTGTTGCTGAGTCCAAATGGCACTATATAGGGAATATGGTGCCCATTGGGACTGTATCTGTATCTGCTTTGGCCAGCTTCTTGGTGATCTTCATGCCTAGTCTGAACAGCCCAGGTCCTTGGTGATCGTTATGCCCAGTCTGAACAGCCCAGCTCCTTGGTGATCGTCATGCCTAGTCTCCTAGATGTCATCATCCCCCATCTCCTAGATGTTATCATCCCCCATCTCATAGGTGTCCTCATCCCCCATCTCCTAGGTGTCATCACCCCCCCCCCATCTCCTAATGTCATCATCCCGCCCATCTCCTAGATGTCATCATCCCCCCCATCTCCTAGATGTCATCATCCCCCATCTCCTAGGTGTCATCATCCCCCATCTCCTAGATGTCATCATCCCCCATCTCCTAGATGTCATCAACCCCCTCCTAATGTCATCTCCTAGATGTCATCATCCCCCATCTCCTAGATGTCATCATCCCCATCTCCTAATGTCATCATCCCCCTCTCCTAGGTGTCATCATCCCCCATCTACTAGGTGTCATCATCTCCTATCTCCCCCATCTCCTAGGTGTCATCATCCCCCCATCTCCAGGTGGCATCATCCCCCATCTCCTAGGTGGCATCATCCCCCATCTCCTAGGTGTCATCATCCCCCATCTCCAAGATGTCATCATCCCCCATCTCCAAGATGTCATCATCCCCCATCTCCTAGGTGTCATCATCCACCCATCTCCTAATGCCATCATCCCCCATCTCCTAGATGTTATCATCCCCCATCTCCTAGATGTCATCATCCACCCATCTCCTAATGCCATCATCCCCCATCTCCTAGATGTCATCATCCCCCATCTCCTAATGTCATCATCCCCCCCATCTCCTAGATGTCATCATCCCCCATCTCCTAGATGTCATCATCCCCCCATCTCCTAATGTCATCATCTCTCTAGGTGTTATCATCCCCCATCTCACTAGGTGTCATCATCCCCCATCTCCAAGATGTCATCATCCCCCATCTCCAAGATGTCATCATCCCCCATCTCCTAGGTGTCATCATCCCCCATCTCCTAGGTGTCATCATCCCCCCATCTCCTAGGTGTCATCATCCCCCCATCTCCTAGATGTCATCATCCCCCATCTCCTAGGTGTCATCATCCCCCCATCTCCTAGGTGTCATCATCCCCCCATCTCCTAGATGTCCTCATCCCCCCCATCTCCTAGATGTCCTCATCCCCATCTCCTAATGGCATCATCCCCCATCTCCTTGATGTCCTCATCCCCCCATCTCCTAGATTTCCTCTTCTCCCATCTCCTAATGCCATCACCCCCCCATCTCCCAGATCTCATCATCCCCCATCTCCTAGGTGTTATCATCACCCCAACTCATTGATGTCATCTGTATGTAAATAGTGTTCTTGTCATTATTTTAGTGTTATAGTGGTTTATTATCTTCATTTGTTAAATGTTTTTAAATTTTACCTTTATTTATCTTGACAAGTCAATCATGTAATGTAATTGTTCTGTTTATATGTGCAAAAAATATCACTGTAGACTCTAAATGTTTGTTCAATTATATGTTTTCAGTATGATGACTTGATTATGTGCATAATCAAGAAAATGAAGAACAATTTATGCTGGGGGCTAAACATCTATACAGTATATAAATAAACTGAACAGGCGGGTTACACGTGGTCTGTGGTTGTGAGGCCGATTGGACGTAATGCTCTAAAATGACGTTGGAAACAATTTATGGTAGAGAAATTAACATTCAATTATCTGGCAACAACTCTGGCAGACATTCCTGCAGTCAGCATGCCAATTGAACACTCCCTCAAAACCAAACATCAGTGGCATTGTGTTGTGAAGATACTCCACATTCTAGAGTGGCCGTTTATTGTCCCCAGCACAAGGTGCACCTGTGTAACGATCATGCTGTTTAATCAGCTCCTTGATATGCCACACTTTTCAGGTGGATGGATTATTTTGGCGAAGGAGGAATGCTAACTAACAGGGATGTTTCATCAGACCAGAGAATCTTGCTTCTCATGGTCTGGGAGTCCTTTAGGTTCCTTTTTGGCAAACTCCAAGCGTGCTGTTATGCCTTTTACTGAGGAATGTCTTCCGTCTGCCCACTTTACCATAAAGGCCTGATTGGTGGAGTTCTGCAGAAATGCTTGTCCTTCTGGAAGGTTCTCTTATCTCTACAGAGGAACTCTGGAGCTCTGTCAGAGTGACCACCAGGTTCTTGGTCACCTCCCTGACCAAGGCCCTTCTCCCCAATTGCTTAGTTTGACCAGGCGGCGAGCTCTATGAAGAGTCTTGGTGGTTCCAAACTTCTTACATTTAAGAATGATGGAGGCAACTGTGTTCTTGGTTTTTGCTCTGACATGAACTGTCAACTGTGGGACCTTATATATACAGGTGTGTGGCTTTCCAAATGTTTATTTTATTTTATTTATTTAACCTTTATTTAACTAGGCAAGTCATGTTCAATCAATTTAACTTACCACAGGTGGACTCCAATCAAGATGTAAAAATATCTCAAGGATGACCAATGGAAACAGCATGCACATGAAATCAATTTAGAGTCTCATACAGTATCAAACGGTCTGAATACTTTATAAATAAAGTCTGTTTTTATTTGAAATAAATGTGCAAACATTTCTTAAAATTGTGTTTTCGCTTTGTCATTATTTGGGTATTATGTGTAGGTTGATGAGTAAAAAATGAAATTTATTCAATTTAAGAATAAGCCTGTAACGTATAACAATGTGGGAAAAGGGTCAAGAGGTCTGAACACTTTCCAAATTGTCTTGTGAGTGAGAGACAGGTGCATAGTCAGGGTGAGATAGGATCAGTGCAGATATTACAGGTAACCATTTAATTAACTATTTAGCAGGATTATGACTATTTAGCAGTGTTATGGCTTGGAGTTAGAAGCCGTCTCTGAGCCTGTTGGTTCAAGAGCCGATGGCTACCATTTGACGTATGCTAGCAGAGTAAACAGTCTATGGCTTGGTTGGCTGGAGAATGTTTTGGGCCTTCCTCTGACACCGCCTGATTTAGAGGTCCTGGATGGCAGGGAGCTCGGCCCCAGTGATGTACTGGGCTGTCCACGCCACCCTATGTGGTGCTTTGCAGTCGAGGGCAGTGCATTTGCGGTGACACAGGCAATCAAGATGCTCTCGATGGTGCATCTGTATAATTTTTTGAGGATCCGAGAGCCAATGACAAATATTTTTAGCCTCCTGTGGGGAAAGAGGTGCTGTCGTACCCTCTTCACAACTGTGCGGGTGTGTGTGGACCATTTTCAGTCGTTAGTGATGTAGAAGCCAAGGTTTGTGAAGCTCCCATCCCGTCCACTACATCCTTGTCAATGTGCATGGGGGTGTGTTTTCCCCTCTTTGTCCTGTAGTCCATGATCAGGTCCTTGGTCTTATTGATGTTGAGGCAGAGGTTGTTGTCCAGGCACCACACTGCTAACTCTGGCCTCCCTGTAGGCTGTCTTATTGTGGTTGGTGATGAGCTCTACCACCGTCGTGGTAGGACTGATCACCGAACGGAGGTGTGTGCCAGTTGATTCCAGAATGCCGGCTCATCTACTGTGTCTACGCCTGCAGTGTTTTGGTACGCCGTGAAAAAAAAGGAATGTGGTCCGAACAAGGGATACGGCTGAGTCGGAGTTAAAGTCAAAATGGACTTCGTGCCAGGTGGGATCTCCAGGTGTGATATCCAGGTGGGATCTCCAGGTGGGATCTCCAGGTGTGATATCCAGGTGGGATCTCCAGGTGTGATATCCAGGTGGGATCTCCAGGTGTGATATCCAGGTGGGATCTCCAGGTGTGATATCCAGGTGTGATATCCAGATGGGATATCCTGGTGTGATATCCAGGTGTGATATCCAGGTGTGATATCCAGGTGGGATATCCAGGTGTGATATCCAGGTGTGATATCCAGGTGGGATATCCAGGTGTGATATCCAGGTGGGATATCCAGGTGTGATATCCAGGTGTGATATCCCTCCTAAACAGCTCGAGGTGTTTAGCAGGCTGGTCTTATTTCTTCTCTATGAAACTGTAAGGAATTTTGTATTGTCGAGTTGTTGTCTACTGTTTCTAAATGCCACTTTAAACGTGTACATTATACTGCATCAACATTTCCGCACGGTGACAATAAAGTCAGTAAAATAAAGAGATCACTGTCACTGTTCTCTGTCAGCACCATCTTGATAATGACTGCAGCAGGTTTTCTGTGGTGTTTGTAGCCTCGGATTTTAATGAACCGCTGCTTAGCAACTGTGGTAGCAGCTACCTTTTATTGCCATGGGATCCCCATTGCTCCAAATATGTTTTATGTTTTCATTATGGCTGAATCAAAAACTTACGAACAATACTCAGCTGACAATACTCAATATCGAGGCATACTAAAAGTACCTGGCTCAGGAAGCTGCTAGGCCCATCATGATCAGTGTTACAGCAGCCAATCAGACAGCTCCTATGCCTGTTTAGGAAGTTAGCACCATCCTGGTAGCCTTCCTTCTCCCTGTTTCCTGGGTGTGAGGTGAGGTATGTGAGCTGCCATGTGTACTAGTCCTGCATGGTGTGAGGTGAGGTCTGTGAGCTGCCATGTGTACTAGTCCTGCATGGTGTGAGGTGAGGTCTGTGAGCTGCCATGTGTACCCTGCATGGTGTGAGGTGAGGTCTGTGACCTGCCATGGTGTCCTGCATGGTGTGAGGTGAGGTCTGTGAGCTGCCATGTGTACTAGTCCTGCATGGTGTGAGGTGAGGTCTGTGAGCTGCCATGTGTACCAGTCCTGCATGGTGTGAGGTGAGGTCTGTGAGCTGCCATGTGTACTAGTCCTGCATGGTGTGAGGTGAGGTCTGTGAGCTGCCATGTGTACTCAGTCCTGCATGGTGTGATGGTGAGGTCTGTGAGCTGCCATGTGTATCAGTCCTGCATGGTGTGAGGTGAGGTCTGTGAGCTGCCATGTGTATCAGTCCTGCATGGTGTGAGGTGAGGTCTGTGAGCTGCCATGTGTATCAGTCCTGCATGGTGTGAGGTGAGGTCTGTGAGCTGCCATGTGTACTAGTCCTGCATGGTGTGAGGTGAGGTCTGTGAGCTTCTGTGTGTACTAGTCCTGCATGGTGTGAGGTGAGGTCTGTGAGCTGCCATGTGTACCAGTCCTGCATGGTGTGAGGTGAGGTCTGTGAGCTGCCATGTGTATCAGTCCTGCATGGTGTGAGGTGAGGTCTGTGAGCTGCCATGTGTACTAGTCCTGCATGGTGTGAGGTGAGATCTGTGAGCTGCCATGTGTATCAGTCATGCATGGTGTGAGGTGAGGTCTGTGAGCTGCCAGGTGTACTAGTCCTGCATGGTGTGATGTGAGGTCTGTGAGCTGCCATGTGTATCAGTCCTGCATGGTGTGAGGTGAGGTCTGTGAGCTGCCATGTGTATCAGTCCTGTATGTTGTGAGGTGAGGTCTGTGAGCTGCCATGTGTACTAGTCCTGCATGGTGTGAGGTGAGGTCTGTGAGCTGCCATGTGTACTAGTCCTGCATGGTGTGAGGTGAGGTCTGTGAGCTTCTGTGTGTACTAGTCCTGCATGGTGTGAGGTGAGATCTGTGAGCTGCCAGTGTACTAGTCCTGCATGGTGTGAGGTGAGGTCTGTGAGCTGCCAGTGTACTAGTCCTGCATGGTGTGAGGTGAGGTCTGTGAGCTGCCAGTGTACTAGTCCTGCATGGTGTGAGGTGAGGTCTGTGAGCTGCCAGTGTACTAGTCCTGCATGGTGTGAGGTGAGGTCTGTGAGCTGCCAGTGTACTAGTCCTGCATGGTGTGAGGTGAGGTCTGTGAGCTGCCATGTGTATCAGTCATGCATGGTGTGAGGTGAGGTCTGTGAGCTGCCATGTGTACTAGTCCTGCATGGTGTGAGGTGAGGTCTGTGAGCTGCCATGTGTACTAGTCCTGCATGGTGTGAGGTGAGGTCTGTGAGCTGCCATGTGTACTAGTCCTGCATGGTGTGAGGTGAGGTCTGTGAGCTGCCATGTGTATCAGTCATGCATGGTGTGAGGTGAGGTCTGTGAGCTGCCATGTGTATTAGTCCTGCATGGTGTGAGGTGAGGTCTGTGAGCTGCCATGTGTATCAGTCCTGCATGGTGTGAGGTGAGGTCTGTGACCTGCCATGTGTACCAGTCCTGCATGGTGTGAGGTGAGGTCTGTGAGCTGCCATGTGTACTAGTCCTGCATGGTGTAAGGTGAGGTCTGTGAGCTGCCATGTGTATCAGTCCTGCATGGTGTGAGGTGAGGTCTGTGAGCTGCCATGTTTACTAGTCCTGCATGGTGTGAGGTGAGGTCTGTGAGCTGCCATGTGTACCAGTCCTGCATGGTGTGATGTGAGGTCTGTGAGCTGCCATGTGTACTAGTCCTGCATGGTGTGAGGTGAGGTCTGTGAGCTGCCATGTGTATCAGTCCTGCATGGTGTGAGGTGAGGTCTGTGAGCTGCCATGTGTACTAGTCCTGCATGGTTTCTGTCTGTCTGTCTGTCTGTCTGTCTGTCTGTCTGTCTGTCTGTCTGTCTGTCTGTCTGTCTGTCTGTCTGTCTGTCTGCCTGCCTGCATTGAACTGTTCCATTAATAGAATTTGATAGGTTATTCACTTCTTCATTTATTTCATGACTGGTATCTTGTTGAGAAGTAAACTGGGGACAATGCCTCAACATAACCGCTACTTGTATTAGTCCCATCGCGCGCTGAATTGGTTGGGTTTTGTAACCGCTACCGTGAGCCTGTCCAGCTCTCACTGCGCCTGTTCGGGGAGGTAGTGGAGTGCACTGCGAAGCTGACCTCACCCTTCCCCGCAACTGCCTCGAGGATAACCAGGACATACATGATGAAGGCTGTTCCAGACCGTTTGGGGATCTTTTTCGGAAATTGTTTTGCATTACGCGTGCGAGAATCAATCAACTACAGTTCCCACTAGTTATCGGCACTTCTACGGAAATCTATGACGCACAAGCAACTTTAATATTGATATTATATTTATTTTTAAATGTTTTCATAAAACATGAGGATGGTAGGGTGTGAGCCGAGGTAACCTGCTATCTTTGTCAATTAAACATTCCCAGCAGTTATGGCATTTGTGTCTAAATATCGAACTATACATGCTGACTTATCTGGAAGGCTTTCATGTTAGCCTTTATCTGAGAGGATGCGGAGGATCCTTCTCCCCGGGTCCTCGGTGTCCTCTCTGCCGCCGTAATGGCTTGCCGGAGAGGCTGCTGCTTCGGCGCGATGAACGATGATAACGCGCGGTTCCTAATGCTAGCGGTGCTGATCATGCTGTATCTGCTGTGCGGCGCGGCGGTGTTCTCCGCGTTGGAACAACCGAAGGAGCGGCAGGCCAAAGAGCGGTGGGCGCAGCGCTTCGAGAACTTCACCCAGAAGCACAACCTCACCCGGACCGATTTGGAGACCTTTCTCCGGTTCTATGAGGAGGCGAACGTCGCCGGTATCCGCGTGGATACACTCAGACCACGCTGGGATTTTACCGGCGCTTTTTACTTCGTGGGGACCGTTGTTTCGACCATAGGTAAGCTCAAAAACAAAGCCAGAAGGTTCAGTAAAGATTGTGGTGTATTGCGAAATGTATCACTTTTGAAAATCTAAATGCACCATTTGAATCATTTAGAATTGGTGCCACAGACCTGTTTCACGTTTACGCGCAATGACGCATGTATAAGATGACAATAACATTTTACATATATATTTTTGCATACCTTATTTTTTTAAATGCGTCAGTTTTGTTATAATTCAAGAAATGAATTGCACTTCAAATTCTATGAAGACATCTTGACAAACTGATTAACCAATGATCTTTAACAACGAGAGAGTGAGATCTTAATACTGAATGAATGCAAAAAGAAATGAGTAGACAGTTTCGCGATATGATCGGCTATAAAGTATAGTCTAATCAAGGTGAATACATTTGCGATATGATCGGCTATAAAGTATAGTCTAATCAAGGTGAATACATTTGCGATATGATCGGCTATAAAGTATAGTCTAATCAAGGTGAATACATTTGCGATATGATCGGCTATAAAGTATAGTCTAAACAAGGTGAATACATTTGCGATATGATCGGCTATAAAGTATAGTCTAATCAAGGTGAATACATTTGCGATATGATAGGCTATAAAGTATAGTCTAATCAAGGTGAATACATTTGCGATATGATAGGCTATAAAGTATAGTCTAATCAAGGTGAATACATTTTAACATCAAATAACTAATGAAAAGTGACTTCGGTTTTGCCAAAACTGGCTATTAATTATTCAGGTTATTTATTTTCATTGTAGATATTTACATGTCTTGTTTTTACTGTTGTTGTTTCCAGTAGGCCGTCAACCATTACAAATCCACTACAGTTCATTAAGGACATTGCCTCCCTCCCGGTGTCCATATTGTCTGTGATGTATGCATCACAGAGATATAACCCAGGGACGGCAGATGATACAACCAGAGGTTGGAAATTGAGTACATGTTGATGCACTAAGGTGGTTGTATGGGATAGTATGGGATAAAACATACTGCTCTTTTCTGAACACTGAGGTTCAGTGAAAATGACAAGCTTCTCAATGTTATGGAACGATGGTCACGGCTGAAGAACAATTCATACTGTTTGGTGGAGTCTTGTCGTAATCTTATTAATTAGATAAGTCAATAACAAACATTTTCTAAAGTTGCATTTTTTAAATTTTCTTTCAGTTACCCGACAAAACAACAAAATGATATCAACTGTAAATGAATGTTTTTATTATGTTACTGGTTTGAATTTATTTGTCAGGGACCATGGGCTATTTGAAATGGTACTGGGTAAAGGCAATATGGTATAGGGTAAAGGCTATATGGTATAGGCTATAGGGTAAAGTATATATGTTATAGGGTAAAGGCTATATGGTATAGGCTATAGGATAAAGGCTATATGGTATAGACTATATGCTATAGGGTAAAGGATATATGGTATAGGCTATAGGGTAAAGGCTATATGTTGTATAGTGTAAAGGCTATATGGTATAGGGTAAAGGATATATGGTATAGGCTATATGGTATAGGCTATAGGGTAAAGGCTATATGGTATAGGCTATAGGGTAAAGGCTATACATTATTGGGTAAAGGCTATAGGGTAAAGGCTATATGGCATAGGCTATAGGGTAAAGGCTATATGGTATAGGGCCTATACTATAGGCTATAGGGTAAAGGCTATATGGTATAGGCTATAGGGTAAAGGCTATATGGTATAGGCTATAGGGTAAAGGCTATATGTTATTGGGTAAAGGCTATAGGGTAAAGGCTATATGGCATAGGCTATAGGGTAAAGGCTATATGGTATAGGCTATAGGCTATAGGGTAAAGGCTATATGGTATAGGCCATATGGTATAGGCTATAGGGTAAAGGCTATATGGTATAGGCTATAGGGTAAAGGCTATATGTTGTATAGTGTAAAGGCTATATGGTATAGGGTAAAGGCTATATGGTATAGGATAAAAGCTATATGGTATAGGCTATAGGGTAAAGGCTATATGTTATTGGGTAAAGGCTATAGGGTAAAGGCTATATGGCATAGGCTATAGGGTAAAGGCTATATGGTATAGGCTATAGGGTAAAGGCTATATGGTATAGGCCATATGGTATAGGCTATAGGGTAAAGGCTATATGGTATAGGCTATAGGGTAAAGGCTATATGTTGTATAGGGTAAAGGCTATATGGTATACGGTAAAGGCTATATGGTATAGGGTAAAGGCTATATGGTATAGGCTATATGGTATAGGGTAAAGGCTATATGGTATAGGCTATAGGACATAGGGTAAAGGCTATAGGGTAAAGGCTATAGGGTAAAGGCTATATGGTATAGGCCATAGGGTAAAGGCTATATGGTATAGGCCATATGGTATAGGCTGTAGTGTAAAGGCTATATGGTAGGGGGGAAAGGCTTTATGGTATAGGCTATATGGTATAGGCTATAGGGTATAGGCTATATGTTGTATAGGCTATAGGGTATAGGCTATATGTTGTATAGGCTATAGGGTGAAGGCTTTAGGGTATAGGCTATATGGTATAGGCTATAGGGTATATGCTATATGGTATAGGCTATAGGGTATAGGCTATATGTTGTATAGGCTATAGGGTGAAGGCTTTAGGGTATAGGCTATATGGTATAGGCTATAGGGTATAGGCTATATGTTGTATAGGCTATAGGGTAAAGGCTTTAGGGTATAGGCTATATGGTATAGGCTATAGGGTATAGGCTATATGTTATATAGGCTATAGGGTATAGGCTATATGTTGTATAGGCTATAGGGTATAGGTTATATGTTGTATAGGCTATAGGGTATAGGTTATATGTTGTATAGGCTATAGGGTATAGGTTATATGTTGTATAGGCTATAGGGTATAGGTTATATGTTGTATAGGCTATAGGGTATAGGTTATATGTTGTATAGGCTATAGGGTATAGGTTATATGTTGTATAGGCTATAGGGTATAGGCTATATGTTGTATAGGCTATAGGGTATAGGCTATATGTTGTATAGGCTATAGGGTATAGGCTATATGTTGTATAGGCTATAGGGTATAGGCTATATGTTGTATAGGCTATAGGGTATAGGTTATATGTTGTATAGGCTATAGGGTATAAGCTATATGTTGTATAGGCTATAGGGTATAGGCTATATGTTGTATAGGCTATAGGGTATAGGCTATATGTTGTATAGGCTATAGGGTATAAGCTATATGTTGTATAGGCTATAGGGTATAAGCTATATGTTGTATAGGCTATAGGGTATTGGCTGTTGGCTAAAGGCTATAGGGTTTCCCGTCATCAACATATAAGATAATTAAAGGTTAGACACACAAACAGACTCCAAAAAGCCATTCCTGTAGCAAGCATCTATTTTCCCTTCCCTCCAGTAGCCTAGTCTCAAGCATGTTGAAGCCCTGGGTCTTTCTTTTTGAAGGAGAAGTTGTTTTTAGAGACTTCTCTTTCATCTCCCCGAGGAGCACATCTGTGAGAATGGTAATGAAAACCCCCCGTCACTAAATTATCATTTCACTCTAAGGAAAGGTGAAGAGGAGCGAGGAATGAGAGAGAGGAAGAGACAGATGCTTAGAAAAAAAACTGGAAGTATTAAGAGACGTCGTCACCTATGGCAACCTGGTTTACTTCATTCTCCTTTACCTTGGAAGTGAACGAGGGATGCATGAGTGGGCTTTTTAGGAACAGACAGACAGGGAGGGTTAGGTAATTATACTCTCATCATTTTTCTTTCAATTCAATTTCTATTTAAGGGGCTTTATTGGCATGGGAAACATATGTTTATATTTCCAAAGCAAGTGAACTAGATCATAAACAAAAGTGAAATTAACAATATAAAATGAACAGTAAACATTACACTCACAAAAGTTCCAAAAGAATAAAGACACTTCAAATGTCATATTGTCTATATACAGTGTTTTAATGATGTGCAAATAGTTAAAGTACAAAAGGGAAAATAAATAAACATAAATATGGGTTGTATTTACAATGGTGTTTGTTCTTCACTGGTTGCCCTTTTCTTGTAGCAACAGGTCACGAATCTTGCTGCTGTGATGGCACACTGTGGTATTTCATTTCACCCAGTAGATATGGGAGTTTATCAAAATTGGATTTGTTTTCAAATTCTTTGTGGGTCTGTGTAATCTGAGGGAAATATGTGTCTCTTTCTCAATCTCTCGACCCCCCCCTCTCTCTCTCTGTCCCCTGCCTCCCCTCCCTCTGTCCCCCTCCCCTTCTCTCTCTCTCTCCCCCGCCTCCCCTCTCTCTCTCTCTCCCCCGCCTCCCCTCCCTCTGTCCCCCTCCCCTTCTCTCTCTCTCCCCCCCGCCTCCCCTCTCTCTCTCTCTCTCCCCCGCCTCCTCCCTCTGTCCCCCCTCCCTCTGTCCCCCCCCTCTATCTCTGTCCCCTGCCTCCCCTCCCTCTGTCCCCCTCCCCTTCTCTCTCTCTCTCCCCCGCCTCCCCTCTCTCTCTCTCTCCCCCCCGCCTCCCCTCCCTCTGTCCCCCTCCCCTTCTCTCTCTCTCTCCCCCCGCCTCCCCTCTCTCTCTCTCTGTCCCCTGCCTCCCCTCCCTCTGTCCCCCTCCCCTTCTCTCTCTCTCTCCCCCGCCTCCCCTCTCTCTCTCTCTGTCCCCTGCCTCCCCTCCCTCTGTCCCCCTCCCCTTCTCTCTCTCTCTCCCCCGCCTCCCCTCTCTCTCTCTCTCTCCCCCCCCTCCCTATGTCCCCCTCCCCTTCTCTCTCTCTCTCCCCCCGCCTCCCCTCTCTCTCTCTCCCCCCCGCCTCCCCTCCCTCTGTCCCCCTCCCCTTCTCTCTCTCTCTCCCCCGCCTCCCCTCTCTCTCTCTCTGTCCCCTGCCTCCCCTCCCTCTGTCCCCCTCCCCTTCTCTCTCTCTCTCCCCCGCCTCCCCTCTCTCTCTCTCTCCCCCCCGCCTCCCCTCCCTCTGTCCCCCTCCCCTTCTCTCTCTCTCCCTCTGTCCCCCCTGCCTCCCCTCCCTCTGTCCCCCTCCCCTTCTCTCTCCGGTCAGGATTTGGCATGACCACCCCGGCCACGGTCAGCGGCAAAGTCTTCCTCATCTTCTACGGCCTGATCGGCTGCGCCTCTACCATCCTCTTCTTCAACCTCTTCCTGGAGCGTATCATCACGGTGCTCGCCTTCGTCCTAAAGTCGTGCCACGGGCTGCAGCATCAGCGCCAGGGCGTGGTGCCCCACGATGGCAGCAGGGAGATGTCACTGCCAGGACCCAGAGATAGAGACAGGGACATTCTGGCTGGATGGAAGCCTTCAGTGTACTATGTGATGCTGATTCTCTGTGTGGCCGCTGTGGTGATCTCCTGCTGTGCCTCGGCCATGTACTCAGCGGTGGAGGGGTGGGGCTATCTGGACTCGCTGTACTTCTGTTTTGTGGCGTTCAGCACCATCGGGTTCGGGGACATGGTGAGCAGCCAGAGGGTCGCGTACGATGGGAACCAGACAGCCTACAGACTGGGGAACTTCCTGTTTATATTGATGGGCGTCTGCTGTATCTACTCGCTGTTCAACGTCATATCTATCGTCATCAAGCAGGTGATGTTTTTTATGTAGCTATTTTTCTTTTAAACACACACACACACACACACACACACACACACACACACACACACACACACACACACACACACACACACACACACACACACACACACACACACACACACACACACACATTCAGTGCAAGATGGTGAGCACTAATTGCCCATTCTCTGTCCTTTCCTCGGTCTACTGGCTCTCCCTCCTCTTACACACACACACACACACACACACGAGGTTGGCGGAACCTGAATTGGGGAGGCCGGGCTCAGCAGACTCCTGTAGTGTACACACACACACACACTTCTTCCTCTAGGTATGTGGGTGTTTTAACACTGTTATTAATTAATGTCTCTGAATTTCAAAGTTTCATTTTCCCAAAACTCAAGCAGACTCTTAACTGGCTGCTGAGGAAGCTGGGCATTCTCTGCTGCCGCTGCTGCTCCGCCGGGATCGGGAAGAGACTCCGGCCTCGCCGGAACGCCGTGATGCCCAGCAGCACTGGACACGGACACCCCCGGGCGCGGCGGACTGTCTCCATAGAAACGGACGCGGTGAACGAGAGCGAGACGGATGGAGGCCGGCGGATGTCTGGGGAGATGATCTCCATGAGGGACTTACTGGCGACCAATAAGGTGAACGTTCCGGGTAAAAGGTTAAGGTTCACTGTTAGTTTCATTTCTAGTCAAAAGCCCCTGTTCTTGTTTATAAATGGAAGGAGTTTATTCACTCTATATATATGTATCTAGTATCACCTGGTGTGGCCATGAATTGAAACAGACTCATTTAAATCAAAGATTCATGTTGGTTAGTGTTGTTGTCGTGCAATATATCTGGAATGTTCCATCTATTGTCTATGTCTTTGAAAATATATTTTTGTATATCCTTTTGGTAAGCAAGCAGTTTGTAGATGCTAACTCTAAGGTGAATTAACTGTCCAAAGAAACAGGAAGCTGATTTAACTGTCCAAAGAAACAGGAAGCTTATTTAACTGTCCAAAGAAAAAGGAAGCTGATTTAACTGTCCAGAGACAGAAAAGTAACGCTTAAAGGTACACTCAGCGAGATGACGTTGCCCGTACAATGTAAATACAATATTGAGTAAATATCCTCAACAACTAATAGTGTTGAAGCGCGAGGCTAAACTTCTCAGGTGTTTTGGTCCCGTAGATATGGTGTTGCCTGAAGCGCGAGGCTAAACTTCTCAGGTGTTTTGGTCCCGTAGATATGGTGTTGCCTGAAGCGCGAGGCTAAACTTCTCAGGTGTTTTGGTCCCGTAGATATGGTGTTGCCTGAAGCGCGAGGCTAAACTTCTCAGGTGTTTTGGTCCCGTAGATATGGTGTTGCCTGAAGCGCGAGGCTAAACTTCTCAGGTGTTTTGGTCCCGTAGATATGGTGTTGCCTGAAGCGCGAGGCTAAACTTCTCAGGAGTTTTGGTCCCGTAGATATGGTGTTGCCTGAAGCGCGAGGCTAAACTTCTCAGGTGTTTTGGTCCCGTAGATATGGTGTTGCCTGAAGCGCACCCTTGTGATAGACCACTCTGTGTGACTGGGAGAGAAATCTGGTATGGAGTTCATATCAATATCTGCGGTGCTGCAACTTGATCTCGCCGAGTCTCCCTTTAAAGAGGGTATGTTGTACATCTTGTTTCTAACCATCTATGAGCCTTTATTATCTAGAGTGGAGAGACTACGTCAACAGAAAGGGTACCGTAATTCAGAATCTGATCAAATAACATGAGATTTTAGCTCTGAGTTAACAGACTTTGTCTTATCTTTTATCTACATTGAACACAAATATCAAAGCAACATGTAAAGTGTTGGTCCCATGTTTCATGAGCTGAAATAAAAGATCACAGAAATGTTCCATACACACAAAAAGCTTATTTCTCTCAAATGTTGTGAACTAATTTGTTTACATTTCTGTTAGTGAGCATTTCTCCTTTGCCAAGATAATAAATCCACCTGACAGGTGTGGCATTTCAAGAAGCTGATTAAACAGCATGATCATTACACAGGTTCACTTTGTTCTGGTGACAATAAAAAGCCACTAAAATGTGCACTGTTTTCACACAACACAATGCCACAGATGTCTTAAGTTTTGAGGGAGCGTGCAATGGGCATGCTGACTACAGGAATGTCCACCAGAGCTGTTGCCTGATCATTTAATTTGTAATTTCTTTACAATAAGCCGCCTCCAACACCATTTTAAAGAATTTGTCAGTATGTCCAACAATCCTCACAACCCAGACCACGTGTTTGGCGTTGTGTGGGCGAGCGGTTTGCTGATATCAACGTTGTGAACAGAGTGGCCCATGGTGGCGGTGGGGTTATGGTATTGGCAGGCATAAGCTACGGACAACAAACACAATTGCATTTTATTGATGGCAATTTGAATGCAGAGAGATACTGTGAGACCCGTTGTCCTGCCATTCATCCACCGCTACACTCACATTAACATCTGCTAACCATGTATCTGTGAGCAATAACATTTGATATGATTAGGGACTCATTTATTTATTTCAATTGACTGATGTCCTTATAAGTACCGTAACACATTACAGTCTTTTAAACTGGTGCATTTATATTTTTGTTCATTATAGTTATTAAAGTATCACGTGAACCTCTTCTCTCCTCTGCAGGTGAACCTGGCACTGATGCAGAAGCAGCTGTCGGAGGCAGCAACCAATGGGATCCCTCGGCCGTCCGTCTCCAACCAAAACAGACTAAATGTATTTTCTGGAGGAGTGGGAGCGCTGGGCATCATGAACAACAGGCTGGCTGAGACCAGTGTCAACAGATGACTATTACAATACTCATCATAATAACTTTATTTCTTTTCAGTACAAGTAACAAAGTGCTTCACATCATAAAATAAACGATAAAAGTACTAAAGAAAGAAACAAAAAGACAGGAGGAAGAGGAATAAAACAAGACGATAATTAGTCATCTTCGTGGTTGTCCTCTTTAGCTCAGTTGGCATGGTGATTGCAATGTCAGGATATTGGGTTTGATTCCCGGGACCACCCATATCTAAAATATATGTTTTGGATATATATATATATTCACACTGGAGGTCCACAAAGATACCTACACATCATACAGAGATGTATCATCATTAAAACAGAAGTCAAACACTGTGAAAATATATACGCTGCTACCACCCCCCCCGCCGCCACCCCCACCGCCGCCGCCGTCTCTCAAAACCATGTGTTGACGTCACAAGAACACGTGATCAGAGAGACAAACTGCTCACTAAAGGATGCGGCTTGGGTCCAAAAGTTTAAGACAGGTCACAGTTGGAAAAGGTTTTGGAACGGAGCCAATGATGTCGTCCACTCTGGACATGATCCACAAAGAACTATACTGACATAATATAAACATCACATGCAACAATTTCAACGATTTTATTGAGTTACAGTTCATATGAAGGAAATCAGCCCATTGAAATCATTTACATAAATGTTCAGACCCATTACTGTGAGACTCGAAATTGAGCTCAGGTGCATCCCGTTTCCATTGATCATCCTTGAGATGATTGGAGTCCACCTGTGGTAAATTAAATTGATTGGACATGATTTGGAAAGGCACACACCTGTCTATATAAGGTCCCACAGTTGACAATGCATGTCAGAGCAAAAACCAAGCCATGAGGTCGAAGGAATTGTCCGTAGAGCTCCGAGACAGGATTCTGTCGAGGCAAATATCTGGGGAAGGGTACCAAAACATTTCTGCAGTATTGAAGGTCACCAAGAAAACAGTAGACTCCATAATTATTCAATGGAAGAAGTTTGGAATCACCAAGACTCATCCTAGAGCTGGCTGCCTGGCCAATCGGGGGAGAAGGGCCTTGGTCAGGGAGGTGATCAAGAACCCGATGGTCACTCTGACAGAGCTCCAGCGTTCCTCTGTGGAGATGGGACAACCTTCCAGAAGAACAACCCTCTCTGCAGCACTCCACCAATCAGGCCTTTATGGTAGTGGCCAGACAGAAACCACTCCTCAGTAAAAGGCACATGACAGCCCGCTTGGAGTTTGCCAAAAGGCACATAAAGACTCTCAGACCATGAGAAACAACATTCTCTGGTCTGATAAAACCAAGATTGAACTCTTTGGCCTGAATGCCAAACTGGGGGAAACGGAAGAGTCAGGGTCGAGGCAAAGATGAACGGAGCAAAGTACAGAGGTCCTTGATGAAAACCTGCTCCCAGAGTGCTCAGGACATCAGACTGGGGTGAAGGTTCTCCAAAAAGACAACGACCCTAAGCACACAGCCAGGACAACAAAGGAGTGGCTTCTGGACAAGTCTCTGAACGTCCCCGAGTGGCCCAGCCAGAGCGCAGACTAGAACCCGATCGACCATCTCTGGAGAGACGTGAAAATAGCTGTGCAGCAACGCTCCCCATCCAACCTGACAGAGCTTGAGAGGATCTACAGAGAAGAATGGGAGAAACACCCCAAATACAGGTGTGCCAAGCTTGTAGCTTCATACCAAAGAAGACTCGAGGCTGTAAACGTTGCCAAATATGCTTCAAAGTACTGAGTAAAGGGTCTGAATACTTATGTAAGTGTAATATCATAAAAAATAAAAATTAAAAAAAATCTTCTCCCCCTCATCAGATCTACACACAAAACCCCATAATGACAAAGCAACATTTTATCAATTTTACAATAACCTTTAATTAACCTAACAAAAATGTGGAAAAAGTCAAAGGGTCTCAATACTTTCCTGTACTTATTTGAAATGCACTCAGCGCACCTTTTATAGAAGAGTTCAAAGCGAGACACTTCAGATGTTCCAGGAACAACAGATATTAAAGTAGCTCATATGCAGAGGCATATAAACACTTGTCCTTGGAGGGAATCATTACCCAAGAGCCCGCAGCATAATGTGAAGGTAGAACTTTATACACTTGTGGTGCTAATCAGACAGCTGTTGTTTTTGTAGCCGGAGAACTGATGCGTGCCTGTGTGTGTTTTTGTCTGCATGTGCGTGTGGTCTGGAGCGGGGACACAGAGGAGTCACCACACCTGAATAATGGATGATGCACGGCATCAAAAGACCCCCCCCCTCCTTTAGCCCCTCTCGTCCATTGAGGCTCTGTCAGGCAACGCTTTGCACGTTAAATCAGGGGACTGTCGAGTGACATTACACGCAACGTCGGTGAAACTGTCCAGTGTAATGTTCGAAAACCTTGTTTGACATAAAAGATCAACTCAGAAAGGGTTTAGAACCGGGTCTTCCCATCGCTCTCCCAGCAGTCCCTTTGCGCCACTTAAAACAATGTAAGGAACCACTGTGACGGTGTTGAAATAATGTAAACAGAGCAATGTGATGGGATTTTTTTTTAAGAATGAAAGGGATTGTATAAACATGAGTTAAAGACATTTGAATTGATGGGCTGCTTTCATTATAGAGTTCAACAGTTTAAGTTATGATCGTAGTGTACATTATGGCAGCAGTGTATGGGTTAGGATTTGTTTCTTTTCGGGAGGGTATTGCATCCTTTTTGCAATGTATTCTCATAATCTGTCAATGTTGATTGTTATTTTATATTGTGTAACAACACATTGTTTCTTATGATTTGGCACGTCATAGGAGCCAGAGAAAAACGCCAAAACAGGTTTATGTTGGCGCTCTCAAACAGCTCATCCTACTAATACACAAGGATTAATGCTTTACCTTTCTCATACCCAAATCAACAGCAGGGATTAACGGTTTCTCTCAACCCCTTATTAAAAGCTCATCAAATAAGTTTGTGTGGAAAAAAGAAAGTGTATTTTCCCAACAGTAGGCTACACCCATTACAACAAGTGAACACCCCCACATACTTCCTGTTCTGATGTATGCCTACCTGTGTATCAGAGGCACAGACTTCCTGTTCTGGTGTAGGCCTACCTGTGTATCAGAGGCACAGACTTCCTGTTCTGGTGTAGGCCTACCTGTGTATCAGAGGCACAGACTTCCTGTTCTGATGTAGGCCTACCTGTGTATCAGAGGCACAGACTTCCTGTTCTGGTATAGTCCTACCTGTGCATCAGAGGCACAGACTTCCTGTTCTGATCTATGCCTACCTGTGTATCAGAGGCACAGACCTCCTGTTCTGATGTATGCCTACCTGTGCATCAGAGGCAGACTTCCTGTTCTGGTGTAGGCCTACCGGTTCATCAGAGGCACAGACTTCCTGTTCTGATGTAGGCCTACCTGTGTATCAGAGGCACAGACTTCCTGTTCTGATGTAGGCCTACCTGTGTATCAGAGGCACAGACTTCCTGTTCTGATGTAGGCCTACCTGTGTATCAGAGGCACAGACTTCCTGTTCTGATGTAGGCCTACCTGTGTATCAGAGGCACAGACTTCCTGTTCTGATGTAGGCCTACCTATGCATCGGAGGCAAAGCTGATACTGATGATTAATGCATTGTGGTTCTTTGGAAATAGTGCCCCAAAAGTAGACTAAAACATGCCTCAACATGTCACAGGTCCTACACTCAAACCACTAAACTAACCTACTGGTATTACTACTGCTATGCAACAAGATAAAACGCAACACGCTTAGCCGGTTTGTTTTAAACACCTTTTATTATCCTCAGAGAACCCAGAATCAGTGAGTGCTGTGCCCATTGTGAACACGCTGCATATCAGGCAGTAGGATGCACTCTGTTAGCACAGTAAATCAGTACACAGAGTTATGCACTCTGTTAGCACAGTAAATCAGTACACAGAGTTATGCACTCTGTTAGCACAGTAAATCAGTACACAGAGTTATGCACTCTGTTAGCACAGTAAATCAGTACACAGAGTTATGCACTCTGTTAGCACAGTAAATCAGTACAGAGTTATGCACTCTGTTAGCACACTAAATCAGTACACAGAGTTAATCGACACACCACAGGACTTACAGTTCAACCTCAAATGAATAGCAGCCCAATAGAAGACTTGTGCAGCTTAAATTAAAACAATGATTTAAGAAGAACGATCTCTGGTAGATCAGTATAATGTAGCTGTCCAGCTAAATCATGTCCATTCCTTTCTTACACATTTTTTTATGATTATTATTAAAAATAAATGTTTTACATATATTAGTTCAATGGACTCTTATCCTTCAAAGACTATTCTCACGATCCTTTCTTTGTTCATGTGGTAAAATATGAAAGGCTACTAAGACTATTCAGACACTGATTATAATGCTGTGATGAAAGGTTGATTCAAACCGCATAGTTATAGTCACATAGATGAAAACAAATAAGAGCCACTCCGGCTCACCAGTCATCTGTGACCACACCCCTGGGTGGAGCTAGTGGTTATAGAGCCACTGGAGGCTTCTGTGACCACACCCCTGGGTGGAGCTAGTGGCTATAGAGCCACTGGAGGCTTCTGTGACCACACCCCTGGGTGGAGCTAGTGGTTATAGAGCCACTGGAGGCTTCTGTGACCACACCCCTGGGTGGAGCTAGTGGTTATAGAGTCACTGGAGGCTTCTGTGACCACACCCCTGGGTGGAGCTAGTGGTTATAGAGCCACTGGAGGCTTCTGTGACCACACCCCTGGGTGGAGCTAGTGGTTATAGAGCCACTGGAGGCTTGTGACCACACCCCTGGGTGGAGCTAGTGGTTATAGAGTCACTGGAAGCTTCTGTGACCACACCCCTGGGTGGAGCTAGTGGTTATAGAGCCACTGGAGGCTTCTGTGACCACACCCCTGGGTGGAGCTAGTGGTTATAGAGTCACTGGAGGCTTCTGTGGCCACACCCCTGGGTGGAGCTAGTGGTTATAGAGTCACTGGAAGCTTCTGTGACCACACCCCTGGGTGGAGCTAGTGGTTATAGAGCCACCGGAGGCTTCTGGGTCCATATTCACTGAGTGTCTCAGAGTAGCAGTGCAGATCTAGCCTGGGTGCCAGTCTGTTACTGCTCTCTGGCCAACTCCTTATGGAATCGTCATGCAGAACATGAAGTCTGACTTGACAAAAACACAAACAGATCTGGGACCAGGCTAGTGCTGATCTAGGATCAGGTCCATATCATCTTATTCACTATGATTTAAAAAGCGAAATGGAAACACATGTTCCTGCAGTCCAAGACTAAACCTCTTCTGAATAGGAGGAGTGGAGTAAAACTAAACACACATGTTCCTTTTAGAGTGTTTCTGAGGGGAACTACACCACAACTAAAGATCCGTTTTCCTTTTAGAGTGTTTCTGAGGGGAACTACACCACAACTAAAGACCCGTTTTCCTTTTAGAGTGTTTCTGAGGGGAACTACACCACAACTAAAGACCAAGATCTCCTTAAGGTCGACAGAACATTTATACTACAAAGAAAGAGTTGGTTTTAAAACTACCGAAAATTTGGAGATCTGTGCCACCAGACTGAGATCTAAGAAAAGCAGCCGGTTATGATGCAGTAATATAAAACGCCCAGCAGGGAAAACAAGTCCTGAGATCGTTTATCGCTGGACGTGAGACCCTTCATGGCAGGAAACACCTAACCCCCCCTCCCCATTTGACCTGGTATTTACCTTCCCAAACAACATCTTAGCTTGAACAAATATAGAGTTAAGACGACGATCCTTCACTAAATAAATAGTTTCGTCCAACATTGGCCTGGGTTGAGTTCACAAAATAAAAACTTGGCAGAATGAGGAGCCAGTCCGTAGCAGAGGAGAGCATAGGCAGGCCATCAGTGTTAGTGCTGATACAAGTAGAACCACTACAGATCTAGGATCAGCTTTACACTAACCAAACCTTGCTCACCACCAGTCACACACCAGTGTGTGTGTAAACTGTCCTAAAAGACTAAACTGTCCTCAGATCATTGCCAAGAATGGTCTGACCTCAGACGAGGAGGGAGGGTTCCCCATCACCATTGCAGCTCCAGGTAAAAGTTAGCCCCAGCCCAAGCCCAGATCCCAACCTTAACCATTAGCAGGATTAATAAGTATCTGACCCAAGACCAGCAGTTAGATACATTATATAACAAGTCCCTCCCCATGTGGCTGCAGGTCAGGAAGGCCTTATTTGGGCATCCAGTGTTGGCCAGGATGTCCTTATTTGGATGCACTGTTTTGGAAGAGCTGCAGGTCGAGGCAGACCCACACCTCTCCACTGGGGACCTCATGGAGCGGCAAGCGGCGTGTCACTAGCCCCTTGTTCTCCAACTCCTCCTTTATGGTTGCCACGGGAACCTCCGTACGACCCAGGAAGTCTGGGTAACGGCCGAGAGGAGAAACAAGTTAGCCGTCTGAGAGACTAGTTAGCCATCTGAGGTCTGAGAGACTAGTTAGCCGTCTGAGAGACTAGTTAGCCGTCTGAGAGACTAGTTAGCTGTCTGACACATTACCCATAGAAAAGAAACTCAAATTTGACCAACTGGGGACATTTTGTTAGTCCCCACGAGGTCAAGTGTTATTTCTAGGGGGTTTATGGTTAGAATCCGGGGGGTTCTAGGGTTCTAGTTCTATAAGTGTTGGGGTTTGAATCACGTTAAGGGTTAGGACCTAGGGCTAGGTTTAAGGTTATGTTTTTGGGTTAGGGTAAGAGTACGGGTTAGGGGTTAGGGAAAATAGGATTTTGAAAGGGACTGAATTGTGTGTCCCCCACAAGGTTAGCTGTACAAGACTGTGTGTGTGTGTGTGTGTGTGTGTGTGTGTGTGTGTGTGTGTGTGTGTGTGTGTGTGTGTGTGTGTGTGTGTGTGTGTGTGTGTGTGTGTGTGTGTGTGTGTGTGTGTGTGTGTGTGTGTGTGTGAGTGAGTGAGTGAGTGAGTGAGTGAGTGAGTGAGTGAGTGAGTGAGTGAGTGAGTGAGTGAGTGAGTGAGTGAGTGAGTGTGTGCTGACCGTCAGGGGAGAACTGCTCCCTCTGGAAGATGGTGATACAGAGCACTTCCTGGTACAGGTCTCTGATGTTGAACTGACAGTTAAAGTTCCACTTGGGGTTGACTGTGTCACTCAGAGTCTTGGAGGTGTAGTTCTGAGCTCCCATGGTCACCTCACAGTAAGGATTACTCTTACCTAGGAGGAGGGAGGAGAGGAGGAGGGTTGGGAGGGTAGGATGAGGGGGAGGAGGTGAAAGGAGAAGGGTTTTATTACATACCAGTGCTCAAAAGATGAACAGTCTGTACAAGAGTTACAGTGTAACCATGACAACATCCATGGTGTGGTTAGATGGTACTAGTTCATGTGTGCTGTGTGGGTAAACCATGTACTGCATGATGTGCATAAGCCTGACCATTGGGTTTGCTGGACTTCAGTTCAGTGGCCCCCAGGACGGTGACTAACAGACGGCCGATTCCACTGGCCTTCAGAGAACGAGCTGGAGACACACAGAACACACAGGAGGAGGGGTCAGAATACACAGGAGGAGGGGTCAGAATACACAGGAGGAGGGGTCAGAATACACAGGAGGTGGGGTCAGAATACACAGGAGGAGGGGTCAGAATACACAGGAGGTGGGGTCAGAATACACAGGAGGGGTCAGAATACACAGGAGGAGGGGTCAGAATACACAGGAGGAGGGGTCAGAATACACAGGAGGAGGGGTCAGAATACAGAGGAGGAGGGGTCAGAATACAGAGGAGGAGGGGTCAGAATACACAGGAGGAGGGGTCAGAATACAGGAGGAGGGGTCAGAATACACAGGAGGTGGGGTCAGAATACACAGGAGGAGGGGTCAGAATACACAGGAGGTGGGGTCAGAATACACAGGAGGGGTCAGAATACACAGGAGGAGGGGTCAGAATACACAGGAGGAGGGGTCAGAATACACAGGAGGAGGGGTCAGAATACACAGGAGGAGGGGTCAGAATACACAGGAGGAGGGGTCAGAATACACAGGAGGAGGAGTCAGAATACACAGGGGGAGTGGTCAGAATATACCGGGGGAGGAGTCAGAAAACACAGGGGGAGGAGTCAGACTATTACTAGAACTACTGATTTTACTATTGGTGTGTGTGTGTGTGTGTGTGTGTGTGTGTGTGTGTGTGTGTGTGTGTGTGTGTGTGTGTGTGTGTGTGTGTGTGTGTGTGTGTGTGTGTGTGTGTGTGTGTGTGTGTGTGTGTGTGTGTGTGTGGAGTCCTACATTGGTAGGCCTTTGCTCTCTTCTTCTTGTCCATCTGGAAGAAGTCCTCACACGCAGCCTTGATCTTCTGGACCCAGGCCGTCCTGCAGAACGGACAACACACCGAGAGCAAGGACAACGGAATGTGTCACTGCCTGCATAGAAGTGTGTGTGGCATGTGTAACTGCAT
The DNA here is from genome assembly GCF_021184085.1 of Oncorhynchus gorbuscha. Taxonomy (NCBI): domain Eukaryota; kingdom Metazoa; phylum Chordata; class Actinopteri; order Salmoniformes; family Salmonidae; genus Oncorhynchus; species Oncorhynchus gorbuscha. Next base: position 90,128,272 of record NC_060182.1, on the reverse strand, counting down.
GTGTGTGTGTGTGTGTGTGTGTGTGTGTGTGTGTGTGTGTGTGTGTGTGTGTGTGTGTGTGTGTGTGTGTGTGTGTGTGTGTGTGTGTGTGTGTGTGTGTGTGTGTGTGTGTGTGTGGTATGTGTAACTGCATTTGTGTGTGTGTGTGTGTGGCATGTGTAACTGCATGTGTGTGTGTGTGTGTGTGTGTGTACACTCTCGTTGATATTCTCTGTTTTGAGGCTGTAGACTCGGTCTATGTTGGAGATGTGGAAGAAGGGCTCTTCACTGGAGGAGTCAGGCAGCTTCACTAGAATCTCGTTGAGGAACACCGGCTACAGGAGGAAACAACGCACTTCATAAGCCTCTCATAACCATGACATTATACACAGGCTTCATAAGCCTCTCATAACCATGACATTATACACAGGCTTCATAAGCCTCTCATAACCATGACATTATACACAGGCTTCATAAGCACCTCATAACCATGACATTATACACAGGTTTCATAAGCCCCTCATAACCATGACTTATACACAGGCTTCATAAGCCTCTCATAACCATGACATTATACACAGGCTTCATAAGCACCTTATAACCATGACATTATACACAGGCTTCATAAGCCTCTCATAACCATGACATTATACACAGGCTTCATAAGCACCTCATAACCATGACATTATACACAGGCTTCATAAGCCCATCATAACCATGACATTATACACAGGCTTCATAAGCCTCTCATAACAATGACATTATTCACAGGCTTCATTAGCCTCTCATAACCATGACATTATACACAGGCTTCATAAGCCTCTCATAACCATGACATTATACACAGGCTTCATAAGCCTCTCACAACCATGACATTATACACAGGCTTCATTAGCCTCTCATAACCATGACATTATACACAGGCTTCATAAGCACCTCATAACCATGACATTATACACAGGCTTCATTAAGCCTCTCATAACCATGACATTATACACAGGCTTCATAAGCCCCTCATAACCATGACATTATACACAGGCTTCATAAGCCTCTCATAACCATGACATCATACACAGGCTTCATAAGCCTCTCATAACAATGACATTATTCACAGGCTTCATTAGCCTCTCATAACCATGACATTATACACAGGCTTCATAAGCCTCTCATAACCATGACATTATACACAGGCTTCATAAGCACCTCATAACCATGACATTATACACAGGCTTCATAAGCCTCTCATAACCATGACATTATACACAGGCTTCATAAGCACCTCATAACCATGACATTATACACAGGCTTCATTAAGCCTCTCATAACCATGACATTATACACAGGCTTCATAAGCCTCTCATAACCATGACATTATACACAGATAGAAATTGTAGCCAAACACGCTTCAGCTCAGCTTTAACACAAGGCCATACAGGTGCCTCCCACCTTTTCCTACCCAAGGCTCTGATGAAGGCGAATACGTAGAAAGGTTAGCCTGTTGGTTTGTCCTGTCAATAAATAATCAGCTCTATGCTGCAGAAACAGTGGTCCCTTTTCTTTATTCTCCTGGATAGTCACCAGTTGTAGTATCCTGGGGTAAAGAATGATAGTCACCAGTTGTAGTATCGTGGGGTAAAGAATGATAGTCACCAGTTGTAGTATCCTGGGGTAAAGAATGATAGTCACCAGTTGTAGTATCCTGGGGTAAAGAATGATAGTCACCAGTTGCAGTATCCTGTTATAAAAATGATAGTCACCAGTTGTAGTATCCTGGGGTAAAGATTGATAGTCACCAGTTGTAGTATCCTGGGCTAAAGAATGATAGTCACCAGTTGTAGTATCCTGGGGTAAAGAATGATAGTCACCAGTTGTAGTATCCTGGGGTAAAGAATGATAGTCATCAGTTGTAGTATCCTGTTATAAGAATGATAGTCACCAGTTGTAGTATCCTGGGGTAAAGAATGATAGTCACCAGTTGTAGTATCCTGGGGTAAAGAATGATAGTCACCAGTTGTAGTATCCTGGGGTAAAGAATGATAGTCACCAGTTGTCGTATCCTGGGGTAAAGAATGATAGTCACCCGTTGTAGTATCCTGGGGTAAAGAATGATAGTCACCCGTTGTAGTATCCTGGGGTAAAGAATGATAGTCACCATTTGTAGTATCCTGGGCTAAAGAATGATAGTATCCTGGGCTAAAGAATGATAGTCACCAGTTGTAGTATTCTGGGGTAAAGAATGATAGTCACCAGTTGTCGTATCCTGGGGTAAAGATTGATAGTCACCAGTTGTAGTATCCTGGGCTAAAGAATGATAGTCACCAGTTGTCGTATCCTGGGGTAAAGAATGATAGTCACCAGTTGTCGTATCCTGGGGTAAAGAATGATAGTCACCCGTTGTAGTATCCTGGGGTAAAGAATGATAGTCACCAGTTGTAGTATTCTAGGGTAAAGAATGATAGTCACCAGTTGTAGTATCCTGTTATAAAAATGATAGTCACCAGTTGTCGTATCCTGGGGTAAAGAATGATAGTCACCAGTTGTCGTATCCTGGGGTAAAGAATGATAGTCACCAGTTGTAGTATTCTGGGGTAAAGAATGATAGTCACCAGTTGTAGTATCCTGGGGTAAAGAATGATAGTCACCAGTTGTAGTATCCTGGGGTAAAAAATTATAGTCACCAGTTGTCATATCCTGGGGTAAAGAATGATAGTCACCCGTTGTAGTATCCTGGGGTAAAGAATGATAGTCACCAGTTGTAGTATTCTGGGGTAAAGAATGATAGTCATCAGTTGTAGTACTCTGTTATAAAAATGATAGTCACCAGTTGTAGTATCCTGGGCTAAAGAATGATAGTCACCAGTTGTAGTATCCTGGGGTAAAGAATGACAGTCACCAGTTGTAGTATCCTGTTATAAAAATGATAGTCACCAGTTGTAGTATCCTGGGGTAAAGAATGATAGTCACCAGTTATAGTATCCTGGGGTAAAGAATGATAGTCACCAGTTGTAGTATCCTGGGCTAAAGAATGATAGTCACCAGTTGTAGTATCCTGTTATAAGAATGATAGTCACCAGTTGTAGTATCCTGGGGTAAAGAATGATAGTCACCAGTTGTAGTATCCTGGGATAAAGAATGATAGTCACCAGTTGTAGTATCCTGGGGTAAAGAATGATAGTCACCCGTTGTAGTATCCTGGGGTAAAGAATGATAGTCACCAGTTGTAGTATCCTGGGGTAAAGAATGATAGTCACCAGTTGTAGTATCCTGGGCTAAAGAATGATAGTCACCAGTTGTAGTATTCTGGGGTAAAGAATGATAGTCACCAGTTGTAGTATCCTGGGCTTATAGTCAAATCCTGTTATAAGAATGATAGTCACCAGTTGTAGTATTCTGGGGTAAAGAATGATAGTCACCAGTTATAGTATCCTGGGGTAAAGAATGATAGTCACCAGTTGTAGTATCCTGGGCTAAAGAATGATAGTCACCAGTTGTAGTATCCTGTTATAAGAATGATAGTCACCAGTTGTAGTATTCTGGGGTAAAGAATGATAGTCACCAGTTATAGTATCCTGGGGTAAAGAATGATAGTCACCAGTTGTAGTATCCTGGGCTAAAGAATGATAGTCAACAGTTGTAGTATCCTGTTATAAGAATGATAGTCACCAGTTGTAGTGTCCTGGGGTAAAGAATGATAGTCACCCGTTGTAGTATCCTGGGGTAAAAAATGATAGTCACCAGTTGTAGTATTCTGGGGTAAAGAATGATAGTCACCAGTTGTAGTATCCTGGGGTAAAGAATGATAGTCACCAGTTGTAGTATTCTAGGGTAAAGAATGATAGTCACCAGTTGTAGTATCCTGGGGTAAAGATTGATAGTCACCAGTTGTAGTATCCTGGGCTAAAGAATGATAGTCACCAGTTGTCGTATCCTGGGCTAAAGAATGATAGTCACCAGTTGTAGTATCCTGGGGTAAAGAATGATAGTCACCAGTTGTAGTATCCTGGGGTAAAGAATGTTTCCTTTTTTTAAGACATAATACAAGTCATAACCATTATGATGGAGACAGGGATGCAATTTCATTTAAATGGGCTCCGATGAGAGATGCTTTTCCAACAGGAAATGTCGTTTCTGTATCTTCAACCACTTGGAACTAACGCGTGTGTGTGTGTGTGTGTGTGTGTGTGTGTGTGTGTGTGTGTGTGTGTGTGTGTGTGTGTGTGTGTGTGTGTGTGTGTGTGTGTGTGTGTGTGTGTGTGTGTGTGTGTGTGTGTGTGTGTGTGTGTGTGTGTGTGTGTGTGTGTGTGTGTGTGTCAGCATGTCCGTGGTGTGGTGAATGCACCAATTTGTAAGTCGCTCTGGATAAGAGCGTCTGCTAAATGACTTAAATGTAAATGTAAATGTGTGTGTGTGTGTCAGCGTGTGTGTGTGTGTGTGTGTGTCAGCATGTCCGTGGTGTGTGTGTGTCAGCATGTCTGTGGTGTGTGTGTGTGTGTCAGCGTGTCCGTGGTGTGTGTCAGCGTGTCCGTGGTGTGTGTCAGCGTGTCCGTGGTGTGTGTCAGCATGTCCGTGGTGTGTGTCAGCATGTCCGTGGTGTGTGTGTGTGTGTGTGTGTGTGTGTGTGTGTGTGTGTGTGTGTGTGTGTGTGTGTGTGTGTGTGTGTGTGTGTGTGTGTGTGTGTGTGTGTGTGTGTGTGTGTGTGTGTGTGTGTCAGCATGTCTGTGGTGTGTGTGTGTGTCAGCACGTCTGTGGTGTGTGTGTGTGTCAGCACGTCTGTGGTGTGTGTGTGTGTGTGTGTGTGTGCGTGCGTGCGTGCGTGCGTGCGTGCGTGCATGTCTGTGGTGTGTGTGTGTGTGTGTGTGTGTGTGTGTGTGTGTGTGTGTGTGTGTGTGTGTGTGTGTGTGTGTGTGTGTGTGTGTGTGTGTGTGTGTGTGTGTGTGTGTGTGTCTGTGGTGTGTGTGTGTGCATGTCTGTGTGTGTGTGTGTGTGTGTGTGTGTGTGTGTGTGTGTGTGTGTGTGTGTGTGTGTGTGTGTGTGTGTGTGTGTGTGTGTGTGTGTGTGTGTGTGTGTGTCAGCATGTCCGTGGTGTGTGTGTCAGCATGTCCGTAGTGTGTGTGTGTGTGTGTGTGTGTGTGTGTGTGTGTGTGTGTGTGTGTGTGTGTGTGTGTGTGTGTGTGTGTGTGTGTGTGTGTGTGTGTGTGTGTGTGTGTGTGTGTGTGTGTGTGTGTCAGCATGTCCGTGGTGTGTGTGTGTCTCTCTCTCTCACCGGCTTGTACATCTTAAGCTGTGTGCTGTTCTTGCTGGTGAAGAGTCTGTCCGGTCCCGAGGAGCTGAACTGTCTGGCAGCGTGGGTGAGCAACAGGAAGTCGTTAAAGAGGAAAGCCCACAGCTCCTTATTGCCCTTCATCTTATACACCTTCCCACTGTGGAGCAGCTTACGAGGCCCCAGGCAGTTAGTCAGAGAGTTAAACACCAGGTTCTGCAGGGGAGACACAGGTTACAGAGGTGTGTGTGTGTGTGTGTGTGTGTGTGTGTGTGTGTGTGTGTGTGTGTGTGTGTGTGTGTGTGTGTGTGTGTGTGTGTGTGTGTGTGTGTGTGTGTGTGTGTGTGTGTGTGTGTGTGTGTGTGTGTGTGTGTGTGTGAGACTACATGTGAGTGTGTACCTCTGTGACTCCCTCACACTGTACGTGTGACTGTATCCACTCCAGCCTGTCACAGTTCTCCTTCTCCCTGACCCCCTCGTTGACCTGAGTACACAGCTCCTCAGCCCGCTCCAGAGCCTCTCTCAGGGGCCCGTAGTCTGCATGCTCCTCCTGGGTACTCTCCAGGATCTGGAAATCAATCAAATGTGTTTTATAAAGCCCCATTTTAAAAATCAGCAGATGTCAAAGTGCATTACAAAAACCCAGCCTAAAACCCCACAGAGCAAAGCAATGCAGAAGCACAGTGGCTAGGAAAAACTCCCGACACAAGAATGCAGAAGCACGGTGGCTAGGAAAAACTCCCGACACAAGAATGCAGAAGCACGGTGGCTAGGAAAAACTCCCGACACAAGAATGTAGAAGCACGGTGTCTAGGAAAAACTCCCGACACAATACACACCCAGGTACTATAGATAAATAGACCCACAATACCAATACACACCCAGGTACGATAGATAAATAGACCCACGTGGCTCAGTGGGTCGAGCATGGCAGGGCTGTGGGTTCGATTCACTCTCTACTGTACGTAACCTTGGATAGGAGCTTCTGCTGAATGACATGTTCATGTAATCATGAGCACACAGTCGCACGTTTAGTCTCTCTTACGTTCTTGATGTGTAGAGGGTAGCGTGTGATCCTCTGCATGGGCTTCAGCAGGAAGCTGGATAAGGGCATGCCTTTACAGCGGTAGTCTGTGGCGATTTTCTGAAGGAGGAAACACATTGGTTTCAATATGAACGTATAACTTTTCATGCATAAATCAGCACAACTCGACAGGTTGGTATGTATCAGGAAATAAATTAAGTTCATTCATCGCTTTCCACCTCTTTCTCTCGCTGCATGTTCTCCTGACCCATCTTCCTCTCTTCATTCTATTTAGATGTGTTCCCTGTCCTCCCCTCTCTCCCCTGTCCTCCCCTCTCTCCCCTGTCCTCCCCCTCTCTCTACTCTCCCCTGACCTCCCCCTCTCTCCCCTGTCCTCCCCCTCTCTCTACTCTCCCCCTCTCTCCACTGTCCTCCCCTCTCTCTACTCTCCCCTGTGCTCCCCCTCTCTCCCCTGTCCTCCCCTCTCTCCCCTGTCCTCCCCTCTCTCCCCTGTCCTCCCCCTCTCTCTACTCTCCCCCTCTCTCCCCTGTCCTCCCCGTCTCCCCTGTCCTCCCCTCTCTCACCTGTCCTCCCCCTCTCTCCCCTGTCCTCCCCCTCTCTCCCCTGTCCTCCCCTCTCTCCCCTGTCCTCCCCCTCTCTCTACTCTCCCCTGTCCTCCCCCTCTCTACTCTCCCCTGTCCTCCCCCTCTCTCTACTCTCCCCTGTCCTCCCCCTCTCTCTACTCTCCCATGTCCTCCCCCTCTCTCTACTCTCCCCTGTCCTCCCCCTCTCTTTACTCTCCCCTGTCCTCCCCCTCTCTCTACTCTCCCCTGTCCTCCCCTTCTCTCTACTCTCCCCTGTCCTCCCCCTCTCTCTACTCTCCCCTGTCCTCCCCCTCTCTCTACTCTCCCCTGTCCTCCCCCTCTCTCTACTCTCCCCTGTCCTCCCCTTCTCTCTACTCTCCCCTGTCCTCCCCCTCTCTCTACTCTCCCCTGTCCTCCCCTTCTCTCTACTCTCCCCTGTCCTCCCCCTCTCTCTACTCTCCCCTGTCCTCCCCTTCTCTCTACTCTCCCCTGTCCTCCCCTTCTCTCTACTCTCCCCTGTCCTCCCCCTGTCCTCCCCTTCTCTCTACTCTCCCCTGTCCTCCCCCTCTCTCCCCTGTCCTCCCGCTCTCTCCCCTGGCATCCCCCTCTCTCTACTCTCCCCAGTCCTCCCCTCTCTCCCCTGTCCTCCCCCTCTCTCTACTCTCCCCTGTCCTCCCTCTCTACTCTCCCCTGTCCTCCCCCTCTCTCTACTCTCCCCTGTCCTCCCCCTCTCTCTACTCTCCCCTGTCCTCCCCCTCTCTCTACTCTCCCTGTCCTCCCCTCACTACTCTCCCCTGTCCTCCCCTCTCTCTACTCTCCCCTGTCCTCCCCCTCTCTACTCTCCCCTGTCCTCCCCTCTCTCCTCCCCTCTCTACTCTCCCCTGTCCTCCCCTTCTCTCTAATCTCCCTGTCCTCCCCTTCTCTCTAATCTCCCTGTCCTCCCATTCTCTCTACTCTCCCCTGTCCTCCCCTCTCTACTCTCCCCCCTGTCCTCCCCCTCTCTCTACTCTCCCCTGTCCTCCCCCTCTCTCTACTCTCCCCTGTCCTCCCCCTCTCTCTACTCTCCCCTGTCCTCCCCCTGTCCTCCCCCTCTCTCTACTCTCCCCTGTACCCCCCTTCTCTCTACTCTCCCCTGTCCTCCCCCTCTCTCTACTCTCCCCTTTCCTCCCCCTCTCTCTACTCTCCCCTGTCCTCCCCCTGTCCTCCCCCTCTCTCTACTCTCCCCTGTACCCCCTTCTCTCTACTCTCCCCTGTCCTCCCCCTCTCTCTACTCTCCCCTGTCCTCCTCTTCTCTCTACTCTCCCCTGTCCTCCCCCTCTCTCTACTCTCCCCTGTCCTCCCCTTCTCTCTACTCCCCCTGTCCTCCCCCTCTCTCTACTCTCCCCTATACTCCCCTTCTCTCTACTCTCCCTGTCCTCCCCCTCTCTCTACTCTCCCTGTCCTCCCCTTCTCTCTACTCTCCCCTGTCCTCCCCTTCTCTCTACTCTCCCTGTCCTCCCCTTCTCTCTACTCTCCCTGTCCTCCCCTTCTCTCTACTCTCCCCTATACCCCCTTCTCTCTACTCTCCCCTGTCCACCCCTTCTCTCTACTCCCCCTGTCCTCCCCCTCTCTCTACTCTCCCCCCTATACCCCCCTTCACTCTACTCTCCCTGTCCTCCCCCTCTCTCTACTCTCCCCTGTCCTCCCCTTCTCTCTACTCTCCCTGTCCTCCCCTTCTCTCTACTCTCCCTGTCCTCCCCTTCTCTCTACTCTCCCTGTCCTCCCCCTTCTCTCTACTATCCCCTGTCCTCCCCATCTCTCTACTCTCCCCTTCTCTCTACTCTCCCTGTCCTCCCCTTCTCTCTACTCTCCCCTATACCCCCCTTCTCTCTACTCTCCCTGTCCTCCCCTTCTCTCTACTCTCCCTGTCCTCCCCCTCTCTACTCTCCCTGTCCTCCCCCTCTCTACTCTCCCCTGTCCTCCCCTTCTCTCTACTCTCCCTGTCCTCCCCTTCTCTCTACTCTCCCCTGTCCTCCCCTTCTCTCTACTCTCCCCTGTCCTCCCCTTCTCTCTACTCTCCCCTGTCCTCCCCTTCTCTCTCTCTCCCCTGTCCTCCCCTTCTCTCTACTCTCCCCTGTCCTCCCCTTCTCTCTACTCCCCCTGTCCTCCCCCTCTCTCTACTCTCCCCTGTCCTCCCCCTCTCTCTACTCTCCCCTGTCCCCCTTCTCTCTACCCGCCCTGTCCTCCCCTTCTCTCTACTCTCCCTGTCCTCCCCTTCTCTCTACTCTCCCTGTCCTCCCCTTCTCTCTCTCTCTGTCCTCCCCTCCTCTACTCTCCCCTATACCCCCTTCT
>NC_060182.1:90091594-90114094 GCF_021184085.1 Oncorhynchus gorbuscha | reverse complement strand
CTGTGGCTGTCCCCTCCCTCTGCTAGGGATCGTGGGTCTCTGTGGCTGTCCCCCTTCATCTGTCCCCTTCCTCTGCTAGGGATGGTGGGTCTCTGTGGCTGTCACCTCCCTCTGCTAGGGATGGTGGGTCTCTGTGGCTGTCCCCCTTCATCTGTCACCTCCCTCTGCTAGGGATGGTGGGTCACTCCCTGATTCTCTCCCTGAACCCACCATCTCTCCCTGATTCTTTACTGATTCAGTAATGAGGAATAGAACCCACCACCTCTCCCTGATTCTTTACTGATTCAGTCATGAGGAATAGAACCCACCATCTCTCCCTGATTCTTTACTGATTCAGTAATGAGGAATAGAACCCACCATCTCTCCCTGATTCTTTACTGATTCAGTAATGAGGAATAGAACCCACCATCTCTCCCTGATTCTTTACTGATTCAGTAATGAGGAATAGAACCCACCATCTCTCCCTGATTCTTTACTGATTCAGTAATGAGGAATAGAACCCACCATCTCTCCCTGATTCTTTACTGATTCATTCAGTAATGAGGAATAGAACCCACCATCTCTCCCTGATTCTTTACTGATTCAGTAATGAGGAATAGAACCCACCATCTCTCCCTGATTCTTTACTGATTCAGTAATGAGGAATAGAACCCACCATCTCTCCCTGATTCTTTACTGATTCAGTAATGAGGAATAGAACCCACCATCTCTCCCTGATTCTTTACTGATTCAGTAATGAGGAATAGAACCCACCACCTCTCCCTGATTCTTTACTGATTCAGTAATGAGGAATAGAACCCACCATCTCTCCCTGATTCTTTACTGATTCAGTAATGAGGAATAGAACCCACCATCTCTCCCTGATTCTTTACTGATTCATTCAGTAATGAGGAATAGAACCCACCATCTCTCCCTGATTCTTTACTGATTCAGTAATGAGGAATAGAACCCACCATCTCTCCCTGATTCTTTACTGATTCAGTAATGAGGAATAGAACCCACCATCTCTCCCTGATTCTTTACTGATTCAGTAATGAGGAATAGAACCCACCACCTCTCCCTGATTCTTTACTGATTCAGTAATGAGGAATAGAACCCACCATCTCTCCCTGATTCTTTACTGATTCAGTAATGAGGAATAGAACCCACCATCTCTCCCTGATTCTTTACTGATTCAGTAATGAGGAATAGAACCCACCACCTCTCCCTGATTCTTTACTGATTCAGTAATGAGGAATAGAACCCACCATCTCTCCCTGATTCTTTACTGATTCAGTAATGAGGAATAGAACCCACCATCTCTCCCTGATTCTTTACTGATTCAGTAATGAGGAATAGAACCCACCATCTCTCCCTGATTCTTTACTGATTCATTCAGTAATGAGGAATAGAACCCACCATCTCTCCCTGATTCTTTACTGATTCAGTAATGAGGAATAGAACCCACCATCTCTCCCTGATTCTTTACTGATTCAGTAATGAGGAATAGAACCCACCATCTCTCCCTGATTCTTTACTGATTCAGTAATGAGGAATAGAACCCACCATCTCTCCCTGATTCTTTACTGATTCAGTAATGAGGAATAGAACCCACCATCTCTCCCTGATTCTTTACTGATTCAGTAATGAGGAATAGAACCCACCATCTCTCCCTGATTCTTTACTGATTCAGTAATGAGGAATAGAACCCACCATCTCTCCCTGATTCTTTACTGATTCAGTAATGAGGAATAGAACCCACCATCTCTCCCTGATTCTTTACTGATTCAGTAATGAGGAATAGAACCCACCATCTCTCCCTGATTCTTTACTGATTCATTCAGTCATGAGGAATAGAACCCACCATCTCTCCCTGATTCTTTACTGATTCAGTAATGAGGAATAGAACCCACCATCTCTCCCTGATTCTTTACTGATTCAGTAATGAGGAATAGAACCCACCATCTCTCCCTGATTCTTTACTGATTCAGTAATGAGGAATAGAACCCACCATCTCTCCCTGATTCTTTACTGATTCAGTAATGAGGAATAGAACCCACCATCTCTCCCTGATTCTTTACTGATTCATTCAGTCATGAGGAATAGAACCCACCATCTCTCCCTGATTCTTTACTGATTCAGTAATGAAGAATAGAACCCACCACCTCTCCCTGATTCTTTACTGATTCAGTAATGAGGAATAGAACCCACCATCTCTCCCTGATTCTTTACTGATTCAGTAATGAGGAATAGAACCCACCATCTCTCCCTGATTCTTTACTGATTCAGTAATGAGGAATAGAACCCACCATATCTCCCTGATTCTTTACTGATTCAGTCATGAGGAATAGTTCGCTATGGCCACATTGTTCTGCATTCAACTGGAAAGATGAATCATTATTGATTAAATTGTAACAACTCATTTGCTCGGGCCTCTGTGTCTGTTTGGAAGCTGAATATCTGAATAGATTGTGAAGATTCATAACTCTCTAAGGTTTGCTGTGTCGAGTGGAGAACAAACCAAGTTATAACTGCACCTTAATCCACTGGCACTGACTATATTATAATGATTACTGATGGATGACATTTCTCTGCTGTGTTCCCATGCGGTTTCACTGCATGATCAAGCCAGATTGAAATAGCTAGCTGCTGTAACACTGAACAGGAAACTAACAAATCTATGCAAACTAGTGGAGGTTGTTGGACAACCAAGCACTGTCCAGGGGTTAGACTGCTCTTTCTCTGCGTCCTACTAAAGCTCTCTCTATTCTAATGGGCTGGTCACAGACTCAACTCTATTCTAATGGGCTGGTCACAGGCTCAACTCTATTCTAATGGGCTGGTCACAGGCTCAACTCTATTCTAATGGGCTGGTCACAGGCTCAACTCTATTCTAATGGGCTGGTCACAGGCTCAACTCTATTCTAATGGGCTGGTCAGAGGCTCAACTCTATTCTAATGGGCTGGTCAGAGGCTCAACTCTATTCTAATGGGCTGGTCACAGGCTCAACTCTATTCTAATGGGCTGGTCAGAGGCTCAACTCTATTCTAATGGGCTGGTCAGAGGCTCAACTCTATTCTAATGGGCTGGTCACAGGCTCAACTCTATTCTAATGGGCTGGTCACAGGCTCAACTCTATTCTAATGGGCTCGTCACAGACTCAACTCTATTCTAATGGGCTGGTCAGAGGCTCAACTCTATTCTAATGGGCTGGTCAGAGGCTCAACTCTATTCTAATGGGCTGGTCAGAGGCTCAACTCTATTCTAATGGGCTCGTCACTGGCTCATCTCTGCATACCACACTGAGACCATTTTATTTATTTTAGAAAATATGCTTCTGTCTTTGTTTCTGTCTGAACCTACAGTGAAATTTGAAATCAAAGGCTCGTTTTGTAAAATTAAAGCATTGTGTGCAAATTTCAGTTAACACTGAGGCTGTACCCACTTGGAGTTACAGTTTTAACAGCTGCCAAGTACGCTACTGTGGCTATTTGATCATAATGTAGGTCTACTAGTGGCCTACCATCTAAAAAAATGGAGAACACGCATGAAATAACATTGTAACATGGGAAATACTGTAGCTGTTCTGCCATTCAGCACTTCAGGGACAACATTGTCAAAACATTGTCCGAATATAGAAAATCACTTGTGAGTGTGAAAGTTGGTTTCTTCTGTTTCAACCTGTGCCAGTCAGCAAACGTTTTCCTGTAGATTACAACACCATGTGAAAAAGACCGATTGGAACACTTGTTGTTTTGAGTTTGTGCCCAATTAACAGACTGATCAACATCAGACAGGACAGATCTCAGCTCTTGGTTCAGTCAGTCAGACAGGACAGATCTCAGCTCTTGGTTCAGTCAGTCCCACAGTCAGACAGGACAGATCTCAGCTCTTGGTTCAGTCAGTCCCACAGTCAGACAGGACAGATCTCAGCTCTTGGTTCAGTCAGTCCCACAGTCAGACAGGACAGATCTCAGCTCTTGGTTGTCAGTCAGACGGAACAAATCGCAGCTCTTGGTTCAGTCAGTCAGACAGGCCCAGCCACCGGGGAGGCAGGCCCAGCCACTAGGGAGGCAGGCCCAGCCACTGGGGAGGCAAGCACAGCCACCGGGGAGACAGGCCCAGCCACCGGGGAGGCAGGTCCAGCCACCGGGGAGGCAGGCCCAGCCACCGGGGAGGCAGGCCCAGCCACCGGGGAGGCAGGCCCAGCCACCGGGGAGGCAGGCCCAGCCACCGGGGAGGCAGGCCCAGCCACCGGGGAGGCAGGCCCAGCCACCGGGGAGGCAGGCCCAGCCACCGGGGAGACAGGCCCAGCCACCGGGGAGACAGGCCCAGCCACCGGGGAGACAGGCCCAGCCACCGGGGAGACAGGCCCAGCCACCGGGGAGGCAGGCCCAGCCACCGGGGAGGCAGGCCCAGCCACCGGGGAGGCAGGCCCAGCCACCAGGGAGGCAGGCCCAGCCACCGGGGAGACAGGCCCAGCCACTGGGGAGACAGGCCCAGCCACTGGGGAGACAAGCCCAGCCAGGTAAAGAAGCCGGATGTGGAGGTCCTGGGCTCGCGTGGTGACACGTGTTCTGCGGTTGTGAGGCCGACTGGACGTACTGCCAAATTCTCTAAAATGATGTTGAGGGCAGCTTATGGTAGAGAAATTAACATGAAATTCTCTGGCAACAGCTCTGGTGGACATTCCTGCAGTCATCATGTCAATTGCACGCTCCCTCAAAACGTAAGACATCTGTGGCACTGTGTTGTGTGACAACACTGCACATTTTTGGCCCTTGTAAACAAATGTGTGCACATAACTTGAAATAAATAATTTGTGTGTGTATGGAACATTTCTGGGATATTTGATTTCAGCTCATGAAACATGGGACTAACCTTTATACTGCTAAACCCTTACCCTAACCCCTAACCTTTATACTGCTAAACCCTTACCCTAACCCCTAACCTTTATACTGCTAAACCCTTACCCTAACCCCTAACCTTTATACTGCTAAACCCTTACCCTAACCCCTAACCTTTATACTGCTAAACCCTTACCCTAACCCCTAACCTTTATACTGCTAAACCCTTACCCTAACCCCTAACCTTTATACTGCTAAACCCTTACCCTAATCCCTAACCTTTATACTGCTAAACCCTTACCCTAACCCCTAACCTTTATACTGCTAAACCCTTACCCTAACCCCTAACTTTTATACTGCTAAACCCTTAACCCTAACCCTGCTAAACCTTTATAACCTTTATACTGCTAAACCCTTACCCTAACCCCTAACCTTTATACTGCTAAACCCTTACCCTAACCCCTAACCTTTATACTGCTAAACCCTTACCCTAACCCCTAACCTTTATACTGCTAAACCCTTACCCTAACCCCTAACCTTTATACTGCTAAACCCTTACCCTAACCCCTAACCTTTATACTGCTAAACCCTTACCCTAACCCCTAACCTTTATACTGCTAAACCCTTACCCTAACCCCTAACCCTGCTAAACCCTAACCTTTATACTGCTAAACCCTTACCCCTAACCCCTAACCTTTATACTGCTAAACCCTTACCCTAACCCCTAACCTTTATACTGCTAAACCCTTACCCCTAACCCCTAACCTTTATACTGCTAAACCCTTACCCTAACCCCTAACTTTATACTGCTAAACCCTTACCCTAACCCCTAACCTTTATACTGCTAAACCCTTACCTCAACCACTAACCTTTAGACTGGTTAGACTCATCTTGCCTCATCTCATCTTGCCTTATCTTCCATATACCCGTCATGTGTACTGGGATGTACCTTGTGTCTGTCTGTCTGTCTACCCTGTCTTGTGAACATTCCACTTTGAGAAATGACGTCTTCGGAAAAACATCAAAATAGTAATGTACTCACATTGCTGGCTGGGATCGGAGTCAACGGTGGTCATCTTGACGTAATTGGTTGGGAACAGACCGGTGATCCCATTGACCTCTCCTTTCCACCATTCGGGGTCGTTCTTGTCGAACACACTGATCACCTGACCTTTGGAGAAGCTCATCTCATCCTCGTTGGCTGCTTTGTAGTCGTACATGGCAATGACCTGACACACTGGAGGAGAGAGAGAGCAAGAGCAGGGGGAGAGAGAGGGGGAGAGAGGGGAGAGAGGGGAGAGAGAGGGGAGAGAGAGGGGGAGAGAGGGGAGAGAGAGGGGAGAGAGAGGGAGAGAGGGGGAGAGAGAGGGGGAGAGAGAGGGGGAGAGAGGGAGAGAGAGAGCAAGAGCAGGGGGAGAGAGAGAGGGGGAGGCAGTGTCGGCTGATGGGAGGAGCTATATGGAGGACAGCCTCATTGTATTGGCTAGAATGGAATAAATGGAACGGAATCAAACATGGTTTCCATGTGTGATGTGTTTGATACCGTTCCATTGATTCCATTCCAGATATTACAATGAGCCTGTCCTCCTATAGCTCCTCCCATCAGCCTCCTTGTAAACTATACATTCTCTTTTCTTACCTACTAAAAGGTGTGTGTATGTTACCTGGTAGAGGTGCTGGAGTGGACTTGCCGCCGTTAGATCCCAGCATTTTGACATGTGAGGCAGGAAACCAACCCTTCTGACGCTTCTTTCCTCGCGCCTTAGAGACCGAGAGAGATCAGTCAACCAGTCAATCAGTCAACCAGTCATTCAGTCATTCAGTCAACCAGTGAATCAGTCAACCAGTCAACCAGTCAATCTAATGCTGCGTTTAGACAGCTAGCCAAATTCTGATATTGATTTCACTAATTGGTCTTTTGCCAATCAGATCAGCTCTGAAAAATATCTGATGTGAAAAAACCTGATCTGATTGGTCAAAAGACCAATCAGTGAAAACAATATCAGAATTGGGCTGCCTGCACAAGAAACCTAATTCTGATATATTCCCACTACTTGGTATTTTTTACCAATCAGATCAGATCTTAATTCAATAACTGTAAATCAACACAGCCAAAATCATATTGCCTTAATTCATTAGAGTCTAAAACAACCATTAATCGATCAATCAGCCAACCTGCAGTTCTCCGAGCAACCAGCCGGAGGAATCCTTGCTGAGGATGAGGATGAGCTGTCCTGGTGCAAGGCTGAGCTGCTCTGTTCCTGTGGCCGTGTAAGCAGTGCTTACCTGGGCTATCTCTGCGCGCACACACACACACACAGATACACACACACACACACACACACACACACACACACACACACACACACACACACACACACACACACACACACACACACACACACACACACACACACACACACACACACACACACACACAGACACACACAGACACACAAACACACACACACAGACACACACACACACACACACACACACACACACACACACACACACACACACACACACACACACACACACACACACACACACACACACACACAAACGTAGGGAGTAACATCAGATTTAGAGGAAGTGTTGAAAGGAACAGAGTGTGGATATGCATTTCTCCAGTTGACTCACCTGGCTTCTTCCCAGGCTGTCCTGGCTTCCCTGGGCTGCTGGATGTCTGATGTAACAAGTTATAGAAACAAGGTCAGATACAAGTTAAAGTCAAGGATGTGTGTGTGTGTGTGTGTGTGTGTGTGTGTGTGTGTGTGTGTGTGTGTGTGTGTGTGTGTGTGTGTGTGTGTGTGTGTGTGTGTGTGTGTGTGTGTGTGTGTGTGTGTGTGTGTGTGTGTGTGTATCTTACGTCGGTCTCTTTGGGTTTGACGTAGTTAGAAGGGAACACTCCAGTGCGGTCTCCGATGCCTCCGCTCCACCACTCTCCCTCTCTCTTGGTCACCAGGATCACATCACCCTCTCTAAACGTCAGGTCGCCATGCTCTGGGCTCTCATAGGTGTACAGCGCCATGTACTCTGATTGGTGAGACAAAACATCACCTCTCAGAGAGACATTCTTATTGGATGATACAAACCATGACCTCTCAGAGAGACATTCTTATTGGATAACACAATTCACTACAGAGTCATGGACATTACCATCTGACAAGGCAGAACTGTATTTTATAATGTTCCCAACACAAGAACTGAATCGGATAAGAGTGATTTTGCAGAAGAGTGAGAGGGCGAGAGAGCGTCAGGGGAGAGAGGGCGAGAGAGCGTCAGGGAGAGAGAGAGAGAGCGTCAGGGGGAGAGAAGGTGAGAGAGCGTCAGGGAGAGAGAGTGAGAGAGGGCGAGAGAGCATCAGGGAGAAAGAGTGAGAGAGGGCGAGAGAGCCTCAGGGGAGAGAGTGAGAGAGGGCGAGAGAGCATCAGGGGAGAGAGTGAGAGAGGGCGAGAGAGCGTCAGGGGAGAGAGTGAGAGAGGGCGAGAGAGCATCAGGGGGAGAGAGAGAGCGTCAGGGGGAGAGCGTCAGGGGGAGAGAGAGAGAGCGTCAGGGGGAGAGAGAGCGTCAGGGGGGAGAGAGAGCGTCAGGGGGAGAGAGAGCGTCAGGGGAGAGAGAGCGTCAGGGGGAGAGAGAGCGTCAGGGGGAGAGAGAGCGTCAGGGGGAGAGAGAGAGCGTCAGGGGGAGAGAGAGAGCGTCAGGGGAGAGAGAGAGCGTCAGGGGGAGAGAGAGAGCGTCAGGGGAGAGAGAGAGAGAGCGTCAGTGGGAGAGAGCGTCAGGGGGAGAGAGAGAGCGTCAGGGGGAGAGAGAGAGCGTCAGGGGGGAGAGAGAGCGTCAGGGGGAGAGAGAGCGTCAGGGGGAGAGGGGGAGAGAGAGCGTCAGGGGGAGAGAGAGCGTCAGGGGAGAGAGAGAGAGTCAGGGGAGAGAGAGCGTCAGGGGGAGAGAGGGTCAGGGGGAGAGAGGGTCAGGGGGAGAGAGAGAGAGAGAGAGCGTCAGGGGAGAGAGAGAGGGCCAGGGGGAGAGAGAGAGCGTCAGGGGGAGAGAGGGTCAGGGGGAGAGAGGTCAGGGGGAGAGAGAGCGCCAGGGGGAGAGAGAGAGCGCCAGGGGAGAGAGAGAGGGGGAGAGAGAGCGCCAGGGGGAGAGAGAGCGCCAGGGGGAGAGAGAGAGCGTCAGGGGAGAGAGAGAGCGTCAGGGGAGAGAGAGAGAGCGTCAGGGGGAGAGAGAGGGGAGTCAGGGAGAGAGAGAGGTCAGGGGGAGAGAGAGAGCGTCAGGGGAGAGAGCGAGAGCGTCAGGGGAGAGAGCGAGAGCGTCAGGGGGAGAGAGAGAGAGAGCGTCAGGGGGAGAGAGAGAGCGTCAGGGGAGAGAGAGAGCGTCAGGGGAGAGAGAGGGGGAGAGAGCGTCAGGGGGAGAGAGAGGGGGAGAGAGAGAGAGCGTCAGGGGAGAGAGAGAGAGCGTCAGGGGAGAGAGAGAGAGCGTCAGGGGGAGAGAGAGAGAGAGCGTCAGGGGAGAGAGAGCGTCAGGGGAGAGAGCGTCAGGGGAGAGAGCGTCAGGGGAGAGAGGGTCAGGGGAGAGCATCAGGGGGAGAGAGCATCAGGGGAGAGAGAGAGTCAGGGGAGAGAGAGGGGAGAGAGCGTCAGGGGAGAGAGCGTCAGGGGAGAGAGGGGGAGAGAGCGTCAGGGGAGAGAGCGTCAGGGGAGAGAGCGTCAGGGGAGAGAGCGTCAGGGGAGAGAGAGGTCAGGGGAGAGAGAGAGCGTCAGGGGGAGAGAGAGGGGAGAGAGAGGGTCAGGGGGAGAGAGAGCGTCAGGGGAGAGAGGCGTCAGGGGAGAGAGAGAGGGTCAGGGGAGAGAGAGGGAGAGGGGAGAGAGCGTCAGGGGAGAGAAGGGGAGAGAGCGTCAGGGGAGAGAGAGCGTCAGGGGAGAGAGGGTCAGGGGAGAGAGCGTCAGGGGAGAGAGCGTCAGGGGGAGAGAGCGTCAGGGGAGAGAGAGAGCGTCAGGGGAGAGAGCGTCAGGGGAGAGAGAGGGGGAGAGAGGTCAGGGGGAGAGAGCGTCAGGGGAGAGAGCGTCAGGGGGAGAGAGCGTCAGGGGAGAGAGCGTCAGGGGGAGAGAGAGAGAGCGTCAGGGGAGAGAGCGTCAGGGGAGAGAGCGTCAGGGGAGAGAGGGGAGAGAGCGTCAGGGGGAGAGAGCGTCAGGGGAGAGAGCGTCAGGGGAGAGAGCGTCAGGGGGAGAGAGAGCGTCAGGGGAGAGAGAGCGTCAGGGGAGAGAGAGAGTCAGGGGGAGAGAGCGTCAGGGGGAGAGAGAGCGTCAGGGGAGAGAGGGTCAGGGGGAGAGAGGGTCAGGGAGAGAGAGAGAGCGTCAGGGGGAGAGAGCGTCAGGGGGAGAGAGCGTCAGGGGAGAGAGAGAGCGTCAGGGGAGAGAGAGAGCGTCAGGGGAGAGAGAGAGAGAGCGTCAGGGGAGAGAGAGCGTCAGGGGGAGAGAGAGCGTCAGGGGGAGAGAGAGAGTCAGGGGAGAGAGGGTCAGGGGGAGAGAGGGTCAGGGGGAGAGAGGCGTCAGGGGGAGAGAGGTCAGGGGGAGAGGGGGAGAGAGAGTCAGGGGAGAGAGAGCGTCAGGGGAGAGAGAGTCAGGGGGAGAGAGAGGGGAGAGAGCGTCAGGGGAGAGAGAGAGCGTCAGGGGGAGGAGAGAGCGTCAGGGGAGAGAGCGTCAGGGGAGAGAGCGTCAGGGGAGAGAGAGCGTCAGGGGAGAGAGAGCGTCAGGGGGAGAGAGAGCGTCAGGGGAGAGAGAGCGTCAGGGGAGAGAGAGAGCGTCAGGGGGAGAGAGAGAGCGTCAGGGGGAGAGAGAGAGCGTCAGGGGGAGAGAGCGTCAGGGAGAGAGAGAGCGTCAGGGGGAGAGAGAGGGGGGAGAGAGAGTCAGGGGAGAGAGAGAGGGGAGAGAGAGAGCGTCAGGGGGAGAGAGAGAGCGTCAGGGGAGAGAGAGCGTCAGGGGGAGAGAGCGTCAGGGGAGAGAGAGAGCGTCAGGGGGAGAGAGAGCGTCAGGGGGAGAGAGAGCGTCAGGGGGAGAGAGAGAGCGTCAGGGGAGAGAGAGGCGTCAGGGGGAGAGAGAGAGCGTCAGGGGGAGAGAGAGAGAGTCAGGGGAGAGAGAGAGGGTCAGGGGGAGAGAGGCGTCAGGGGGAGAGAGAGCGTCAGGGGGAGAGAGAGGCGTCAGGGGAGAGAGAGCGTCAGGGGGAGAGAGAGGGAGAGAGCGTCAGGGGAGAGAGAGAGAGCGTCAGGGGAGAGAGAGAGCGTCAGGGGAGAGAGAGCGTCAGGGGGAGAGAGAGCGTCAGGGGGAGAGAGAGCGTCAGGGGGAGAGAGAGAGCGTCAGGGGGAGAGAGAGGGGGAGAGAGAGAGCGTCAGGGGGAGAGAGTCAGGGGAGAGAGAGAGCGTCAGGGGAGAGAGAGCGTCAGGGGGAGAGAGAGAGGGAGAGAGAGCGTCAGGGGGAGAGAGAGAGCGTCAGGGGAGAGAGAGAGCGTCAGGGGAGAGAGAGAGAGCGTCAGGGGAGAGAGAGAGCGTCAGGGGAGAGAGAGAGAGCGCAGGGGGAGAGGGGAGAGAGAGAGAGGGAGAGCGTCAGGGGGAGAGAGAGAGCGTCAGGGGAGAGAGAGGTCAGGGGGAGAGAGAGAGCGTCAGGGGGAGAGAGCGTCAGGGGGAGAGTCAGGGGGAGAGAGAGAGCGTCAGGGGGAGAGAGAGAGCGTCAGGGGGAGAGAGAGCGTCAGGGGGAGAGAGAGAGCGTCAGGGGGAGAGAGAGAGCGTCAGGGGAGAGAGGGGGAGAGAGCGTCAGGGGAGAGAGAGAGAGCGTCAGGGGAGAGAGAGAGCGTCAGGGGGAGAGAGAGCGTCAGGGGAGAGAGAGGTCAGGGGAGAGAGAGAGCGTCAGGGGGAGAGAGAGAGCGTCAGGGGAGAGAGAGAGAGCGTCAGGGGAGAGAGAGAGCGTCAGGGGAGAGAGGGGAGAGAGCGTCAGGGGAGAGAGAGAGCGTCAGGGGGAGAGAGAGCGTCAGGGGAGAGAGAGGGGGAGAGAGAGCGTCAGGGGGAGAGAGAGAGCGTCAGGGGGAGAGAGAGAGCGCGTCAGGGGAGAGAGAGAGCGTCAGGGGAGTCAGGGGGAGAGAGAGGGTCAGGGGGAGAGAGGGGGAGAGAGAGCGTCAGGGGGAGAGAGGAGAGAGCGAGGGGAGAGAGAGCGTCAGGGGGAGAGAGAGCGTCAGGGGGAGGAGAGAGAGGGTCAGGGGAGAGAGCGTCAGGGGAGAGAGAGCGTCAGGGGAGAGAGCATCAGGGGAGAGCGTCAGGGGGAGAGAGGTCAGGGGGAGAGAGAGAGCGTCAGGGGGAGAGAGAGCGTCAGGGGGAGAGAGCGTCAGGGGGAGAGAGAGCGTCAGGGGGAGAGAGAGCGTCAGGGGGAGAGAGAGAGCGTCAGGGGAGAGAGAGCGTCAGGGGGAGAGAGCGTCAGGGGGAGAGAGAGAGAGCGTCAGGGGAGAGAGAGAGAGCGTCAGGGGGAGAGAGAGAGTCAGGGGGAGAGAGGCGTCAGGGGGAGAGAGGGTCAGGGGGGGAGAGAGGGGAGAGAGCGTCAGGGGGAGAGAGCGTCAGGGGAGAGAGAGAGAGCGTCAGGGGAGAGAGAGGGGAGAGCGTCAGGGGGAGAGCGTCAGGGGGAGAGAGCGTCAGGGGGAGAGAGAGCGTCAGGGGAGAGAGGGAGAGAGCGTCAGGGGGAGAGAGCGTCAGGGGGAGAGGGGGAGAGAGCGTCAGGGGGAGAGAGAGAGCGTCAGGGGAGAGAGAGAGCGTCAGGGGGAGAGAGAGCGTCAGGGGGAGAGAGGGTCAGGGGGAGAGAGCGTCAGGGGAGAGAGCGTCAGGGGGAGAGAGCGTCAGGGGGAGAGAGAGAGCGTCAGGGGGAGAGGGTCAGGGGAGAGAGCGTCAGGGGAGAGAGAGCGTCAGGGGGAGAGAGAGAGAGTCAGGGGGAGAGAGGGGAGAGAGCGTCAGGGGAGAGAGAGAGCGTCAGGGGGAGAGAGGGGGAGAGAGCGTCAGGGGAGAGAGAGCGTCAGGGGAGAGAGAGCGTCAGGGGGAGAGAGAGCGTCAGGGGGAGAGGGGAGAGAGCGTCAGGGGAGAGAGAGGGGAGAGCGTCAGGGGAGAGAGCGTCAGGGGAGAGAGCGTCAGGGGGAGAGAGAGCGTCAGGGGGAGAGAGAGCGTCAGGGGAGAGAGAGAGAGTCAGGGGGAGAGAGAGAGCGTCAGGGGAGAGAGAGAGCGTCAGGGGGAGAGAGCGTCAGGGGGAGAGAGAGAGAGCGTCAGGGGAGAGAGCGTCAGGGGAGAGAGAGCGTCAGGGGGAGAGAGAGCGGGGGAGAGAGAGAGCGTCAGGGGGAGAGAGAGGGGAGAGAGCGTCAGGGGGAGAGAGAGAGCGTCAGGGGAGAGAGAGAGCGTCAGGGGAGAGAGAGAGCGTCAGGGGAGAGAGAGAGCGTCAGGGGAGAGAGAGAGGGTCAGGGGAGAGAGGGAGAGAGGGGGAGAGAGCGTCAGGGGGAGAGAGGGTCAGGGGAGAGAGGGTCAGGGGGAGAGAGGGTCAGGGGAGAGAGAGGCGTCAGGGGGAGAGAGGGGGAGAGAGGGTCAGGGGAGAGAGCGTCAGAGAGAGAGAGCGTCAGGGGAGAGAGAGCGTCAGGGGAGAGAGCGTCAGGGGAGAGAGAGTCAGGGGGAGAGAGAGCGTCAGGGGAGAGAGCGTCAGGGGGAGAGAGAGCGTCAGGAGAGAGAGCGTCAGGGGAGAGAGCGTCAGGGGAGAGAGAGAGCGTCAGGGGGAGAGAGAGAGCGTCAGGGGGAGAGAGCGTCAGGGGAGAGAGAGAGCGTCAGGGGGAGAGAGAGAGCGTCAGGGGGAGAGAGAGAGCGTCAGGGGGAGAGAGAGAGAGCGTCAGGGGGAGAGAGAGAGCGTCAGGGGGAGAGAGCGTCAGGGGGAGAGAGAGTCAGGGGAGAGAGCGTCAGGGGGAGAGAGAGCGTCAGGGGAGAGAGAGAGCGTCAGGGGGAGAGAGAGGTCAGGGGGAGAGAGGTCAGGGGAGAGAGAGGGTCAGGGGGAGAGAGAGCGTCAGGGGGGAGAGAGAGGGTCAGGGGAGAGAGCGTCAGGGGAGAGCGTCAGGGGGAGAGAGAGAGAGCGTCAGGGGGAGAGAGAGAGCGTCAGGGGGAGAGAGAGCGTCAGGGGGAGAGGGGAGAGAGAGCGTCAGGGGAGAGAGAGAGAGCGTCAGGGGAGAGAGAGAGAGCGTCAGGGGAGAGAGAGAGCGTCAGGGGGAGAGAGAGTCAGGGGAGAGAGAGTCAGGGGGAGAGAGAGGGTCAGGGGGAGAGAGAGAGCGTCAGGGGAGAGAGAGAGCGTCAGGGGAGAGAGAGAGAGAGAGAGCGTCAGGGGGAGAGAGAGGGTCAGGGGAGAGAGAGAGGGTCAGGGGGAGAGAGAGAGAGGGTCAGGGGGAGAGAGAGAGGGTCAGGGGAGAGAGAGGGTCAGGGGAGAGAGCGTCAGGGGGAGAGAGAGCGTCAGGGGGAGAGAGAGCGTCAGGGGAGAGAGAGCGTCAGGGGGAGAGAGCGTCAGGGGAGAGAGAGCGTCAGGGGGAGAGAGAGAGCGTCAGGGGGAGAGAGAGCGTCAGGGGGAGAGAGGGAGCGTCAGGGGGAGAGAGAGAGAGCGTCAGGGGGAGAGAGAGCGTCAGGGGGAGAGAGAGAGGGGGAGAGAGAGCGTCAGGGGGAGAGAGAGGTCAGGGGAGAGAGCGTCAGGGGGAGAGAGAGAGCGTCAGGGGGAGAGAGAGCGTCAGGGGGAGAGAGAGAGAGCGTCAGGGGGAGAGAGAGGGTCAGGGGGAGAGAGAGGGGGAGAGAGAGCGTCAGGGGAGAGAGCGTCAGGGGAGAGAGAGGGGAGCGTCAGGGGGAGAGAGAGGGTCAGGGAGAGAGGGGGAGAGAGGCGTCAGGGGGAGAGAGAGGGTCAGGGGGAGAGAGAGCGGGGAGAGAGAGAGCGTCAGGGGGAGAGAGAGCGTCAGGGGGAGAGAGAGAGGGTCAGGGGGAGAGAGCGTCAGGGGGAGAGAGAGCGTCAGGGGGAGAGAGAGCGTCAGGGGAGAGAGAGAGCGTCAGGGGGAGAGAGAGCGTCAGGGGGAGAGTCAGAGAGAGCGTCAGGGGAGAGAGAGAGCGTCAGGGGAGAGAGAGAGCGTCAGGGGGAGAGAGAGAGCGTCAGGGGGAGAGAGAGAGCGCGTCAGGGGGAGAGAGAGCGTCAGGGGGAGAGAGGGGGAGAGAGCGTCAGGGGGGAGAGAGAGAGCGTCAGGGGGAGAGAGAGAGAGCGTCAGGGGAGAGAGAGAGCGTCAGGGGGAGAGAGAGGTCAGGGGGAGAGAGAGGGAGAGAGCGTCAGGGGAGAGAGCGTCAGGGGAGAGAGAGAGAGAGGGTCAGGGGGAGAGAGAGAGAGCGTCAGGGGGAGAGAGAGAGCGTCAGGGGGAGAGAGAGCGTCAGGGGAGAGAGAGAGAGCGTCAGGGGAGAGAGAGAGCGTCAGGGGAGAGAGCGGAGAGAGAGAGAGCGTCAGGGGGAGAGAGGGAGGGTCAGGGGAGAGAGAGAGCATCAGGGGGAGAGAGGGTCAGGGAGAGAGAGCGTCAGGGGGAGAGAGAGAGCGTCAGGGGGAGAGAGAGCGTCAGGGAGAGAGAGAGGGTCAGGGGAGAGAGAGAGCGTCAGGGAGAGAGAGGGTCAGGGGAGAGAGAGAGCGTCAGGGGGAGAGAGAGCGTCAGGGGGAGAGAGCGTCAGGGGGAGAGAGAGCGTCAGGGGGAGAGAGAGAGAGAGCGCCAGGGGGAGAGAGAGAGCGTCAGGGGGAGAGAGAGAGCGTCAGGGGGAGAGAGAGCGTCAGGGGGTCAGAGAGAGAGCGTCAGGGGAGAGAGAGAGAGTCAGGGGGAGAGAGAGCGTCAGGGGGAGAGAGAGCGTCAGGGGAGAGAGAGCGTCAGGGGGAGAGAGCGTCAGGGGGAGAGAGAGAGAGAGCGTCAGGGGAGAGAGAGCGTCAGGGGGAGAGAGAGTCAGGGGAGAGAGAGAGTCAGGGGAGAGAGAGGTCAGGGGGAGAGCGTCAGGGGAGAGAGCGTCAGGGGGAGAGAGCGTCAGGGGAGAGAGTCGTCAGGGGGAGAGAGAGAGCGTCAGGGGAGAGAGAGAGCGTCAGGGGAGAGAGAGCGTCAGGGGGAGAGAGCGTCAGGGGAGAAAGAGAGCGTCAGGGGGAGAGAGAGAGTCAGGGGGAGAGAGAGAGCGTCAGGGGAGAGAGCGTCAGGGAGAGAGAGAGAGTCAGGGGAGAGAGAGGTCAGGGGGAGAGAGAGCGTCAGGGGGAGAGAGAGAGTCAGGGGGAGAGAGAGAGCATCAGGGGGAGAGAGAGGTCAGGGGGAGAGAGAGAGCGTCAGGGGGAAGAGAGAGCGTCAGGGGAGAGAGAGAGAGCGTCAGGGAGAGAGAGAGCGTCAGGGGAGAGAGAGAGCGTCAGGGGAGAGAGCGTCAGGGGAGAGAGAGAGCGTCAGGGGGAGAGAGCGTCAGGGGGAGAGAGCGTCAGGGGGAGAGGGGAGAGAGCGTCAGGGGGAGAGAGAGCGTCAGGGGGAGAGAGAGCGTCAGGGGGAGAGAGCGTCAGGGGAGAGAGAGAGAGCGTCAGGGGGAGAGAGAGAGAGCGTCAGGGGAGAGAGAGCGTCAGGGGAGAGAGCGTCAGGGGAGAGAGAGGCGTCAGGGGAGAGAGAGGGTCAGGGGGAGAGAGGGTCAGGGGAGAGAGGTCAGGGGGAGAGAGAGAGCGTCAGGGGGAGAGAGAGAGAGTCAGGGGGAGAGAGAGAGCGTCAGGGGGAGAGAGAGAGCGTCAGGGGGAGAGAGAGAGCGTCAGGGGGGAGAGAGAGAGCGTCAGGGGGAGAGAGGGTCAGGGGGAGAGAGGGTCAGGGGGAGAGAGAGCGTCAGGGGAGAGAGTCAGGGGGAGAGAGGGGGAGAGAGAGCGTCAGGGGGAGAGAGAGAGCGTCAGGGGAGAGAGAGAGCGTCAGGGGGAGAGAGAGCGTCAGGGGGAGAGAGCGTCAGGGGGAGAGAGAGCGTCAGGGGGAGCGTCAGGGGGAGAGAGCGTCAGGGGAGAGAGAGAGAGAGGGTCAGGGGAGAGAGAGCGTCAGGGGGAGAGAGAGGGAGCGTCAGGGGGAGAGAGAGAGCGTCAGGGGAGAGAGAGCGTCAGGGGAGAGAGAGGTCAGGGGAGAGAGCGTCAGGGGAGAGAGAGAGCGTCAGGGGGAGAGAGCGTCAGGGGGAGAGAGCGTCAGGGAGAGAGAGAGAGGGTCAGGGGGAGAGAGGGTCAGGGGGAGAGAGGGTCAGGGGAGAGAGAGGGTCAGGGGAGAGAGAGAGGGGAGAGAGAGTCAGGGGGAGAGAGGCGTCAGGGGAGAGAGCGTCAGGGAGAGAGCGTCAGGGGGAGAGAGAGCGTCAGGGGAGAGAGTGTCAGGGGGAGAGAGCGTCAGGGAGAGAGAGCGTCAGGGGGAGAGAGAGAGCGTCAGGGGAGAGAGAGAGAGCGTCAGGGGGAGAGAGCGTCAGGGGAGAGAGAGCGTCAGGGGGAGAGAGAGAGAGAGCGTCAGGGGGAGAGAGAGAGCGTCAGGGGGAGAGAGCGTC
This sequence comes from Oncorhynchus gorbuscha, assembly GCF_021184085.1. Taxonomy (NCBI): domain Eukaryota; kingdom Metazoa; phylum Chordata; class Actinopteri; order Salmoniformes; family Salmonidae; genus Oncorhynchus; species Oncorhynchus gorbuscha. Next base: position 90,096,681 of record NC_060182.1, on the reverse strand, counting down.
AGGGGGAGAGAGCGTCAGGGGGAGAGAGAGAGCGTCAGGGGAGAGAGAGAGCGTCAGGGGAGAGAGAGAGCGTCAGGGGAGAGAGCGTCAGGGGAGAGCGTCAGGGGGAGAGAGAGAGCGTCAGGGGGAGAGAGAGCGTCAGGGGAGAGAGAGCGTCAGGGGGAGAGAGGGTCAGGGGGAGAGAGGGGGAGAGAGCGTCAGGGGGAGAGAGAGAGCGGGTCAGGGGGAGAGCGTCAGGGGAGAGAGCGTCAGGGGGAGAGAGCGTCAGGGGAGAGAGAGAGAGCGTCAGGGGGAGAGAGAGCGTCAGGGGGAGAGAGAGCGTCAGGGGGAGAGAGAGCGTCAGGGGGAGAGAGAGAGCGTCAGGGGGAGAGAGGGGAGAGAGCGTCAGGGAGAGCGCGTCAGGGGGAGAGAGAGAGAGAGCGTCAGGGGAGAGAGAGAGCGTCAGGGGAGAGAGAGAGCGTCAGGGGGAGAGAGCGTCAGGGGAGAGAGGGTCAGGGGAGAGAGAGAGCGTCAGGGGGAGAGAGGGTCAGGGGAGAGAGCGTCAGGGGGAGAGAGAGCGTCAGGGAGAGAGAGAGAGGGTCAGGGGAGAGAGCGTCAGGGGGAGAGAGAGAGGGTCAGGGGGAGAGAGAGCGTCAGGGGGAGAGAGAGCGTCAGGGGGAGAGAGAGCGTCAGGGGGAGAGAGAGCGTCAGGGGAGAGAGAGAGCGCAGGGGGAGAGAGAGCGCGTCAGGGGAGAGAGAGCGTCAGGGGAGAGAGAGAGAGCGTCAGGGGAGAGAGAGAGCGTCAGGGGGAGAGAGAGCGTCAGGGGAGAGAGAGAGCGTCAGGGGGAGAGAGAGGGGGAGAGAGGGGGAGAGAGCGTCAGGGGGAGAGGGGGAGAGAGCGTCAGGGGGAGAGAGAGAGCGTCAGGGGGAGAGAGAGAGCGTCAGGGGAGAGAGAGGGTCAGGGGGAGAGAGAGGGGGGAGAGAGCGTCAGGGGGAGAGAGCGTCATGGGGAGAGAGAGGGGAGAGAGCGTCAGGGGAGAGAGGGGGAGAGAGAGCGTCAGGGGAGAGAGAGTCAGGGGGAGAGAGAGCGTCAGGGGGGAGAGCGTCAGGGGAGAGAGAGAGCGTCAGGGGGAGAGAGAGAGAGCATCAGGGGGGGAGAGAGAGCGTCAGGGAGAGAGAGAGAGGGTCAGGGGGAGAGAGGGTCAGGGGAGAGAGGGTCAGGGGGAGAGAGAGAGCGTCAGGGGAGAGAGAGAGCGTCAGGGGGAGAGAGAGCGTCAGGGGGAGAGAGCGTCAGGGGGAGAGAGCGTCAGGGGGAGAGAGCGTCAGGGAGAGAGAGCGTCAGGGAGAGAGAGGCGTCAGGGGGAGAGAGCGTCAGGGGAGAGAGAGCGTCAGGGGAGAGAGCGTCAGGGGGAGAGAGAGAGCGTCAGGGGAGAGAGAGAGCGTCAGGGGAGAGAGGGAGCGTCAGGGGAGAGAGCGTCAGGGGAGAGAGCGTCAGGGGGAGAGAGAGAGCGTCAGGGGAGAGAGAGCGTCAGGGGAGAGAGAGCGTCAGGGGAGAGAGCGTCAGGGGGAGAGAGAGCGTCAGGGGGAGAGAGAGCGTCAGGGGGGGAGAGAGGGTCAGGGGGAGAGAGAGAGCGTCAGGGGAGAGAGCGTCAGGGGGAGAGAGAGAGCGTCAGGGGGAGAGAGAGAGAGCGTCAGGGGGAGAGAGAGGGTCAGGGGGAGAGAGGGTCAGGGGGAGAGAGCGTCAGGGGAGAGAGAGCGTCAGGGGGAGAGAGCGTCAGGGGAGAGAGAGCGTCAGGGGGAGAGAGAGCGTCAGGGGAGAGAGAGCGTCAGGGGGAGAGAGAGAGAGCGTCAGGGGGAGAGAGAGCGTCAGGGGTCAGGGGGAGAGAGGGGGAGAGAGAGAGCGTCAGGGGGAGAGAGGGTCAGGGGGAGAGAGCGTCAGGGGGAGAGAGAGAGCGTCAGGGAGAGAGAGAGAGGGTCAGGGAGAGAGAGCGTCAGGGGGAGAGAGAGGGTCAGGGGAGAGAGAGAGCGTCAGGGGGAGAGAGAGCGTCAGGGGGAGAGAGAGCGTCAGGGGAGAGAGAGAGCGTCAGGGGGAGAGAGAGAGAGCGCAGGGGGAGAGAGAGAGCGTCAGGGGGAGAGAGAGAGCGTCAGGGGGAGAGAGAGAGCGTCAGGGGGAGAGAGAGAGCGTCAGGGGGAGAGAGAGAGCGTCAGGGGGAGAGAGAGCGTCAGGGGAGAGAGGGGGAGAGAGCGTCAGGGGGAGAGAGAGAGCGTCAGGGGAGAGAGAGAGCGTCAGGGGGAGAGAGGGTCAGGGGGAGAGGGGGAGAGCGTCAGGGGGAGAGAGCGTCATGGGGGAGAGAGGGGGAGAGAGCGTCAGGGGGAGAGAGGGGAGAGAGCGTCAGGGGAGAGAGCGTCAGGGGGAGAGAGAGCGTCAGGGGGAGAGAGCGTCAGGGGGAGAGAGAGAGCGTCAGGGGGAGAGAGAGAGCGTCAGGGGAGAGAGAGAGCGTCAGGGGAGAGAGAGAGCGTCAGGGGAGAGAGAGAGGTCAGGGGGAGAGAGGGTCAGGGGAGAGAGAGAGCGTCAGGGGGAGAGAGAGAGCGTCAGGGGGAGAGAGAGAGCGTCAGGGGGAGAGAGCGTCAGGGGGAGAGAGCGTCAGGGGAGAGAGCGTCAGGGGAGAGAGCGTCAGGGAGAGAGAGCGTCAGGGGAGGGGGAGAGAGCGTCAGGGGAGAGAGCGTCAGGGGGAGAGAGCGTCAGGGGGAGAGAGAGAGCGTCAGGGAGAGAGAGAGGGTCAGGGAGAGAGAGCGTCAGGGGAGAGAGAGAGGGTCAGGGGGAGAGAGAGCGTCAGGGGGAAAGAGAGCGTCAGGGGGAGAGAGAGCGTCAGGGGAGAGAGAGCGTCAAGGGAGAGAGAGAGAGCGCCAGGGGGAGAGAGAGCGTCAGGGGGAGAGAGAGAGCGTCAGGGGGAGAGAGAGAGCGTCAGGGGGAGAGAGAGCGTCAGGGGGAGAGAGAGAGCGTCAGGGGAGAGAGAGCGTCAGGGGGAGAGAGGGGAGAGAGCGTCAGGGGAGAGAGAGAGAGCGTCAGGGGGAGAGAGAGCGTCAGGGGGAGAGAGGGTCAGGGGAGAGAGGGGAGAGAGCGTCAGGGGAGAGAGCGTCATGGGGAGAGAGGGGGAGAGAGCGTCAGGGGGAGAGAAGGGGAGAGAGCGTCAGGGGAGAGAGCGTCAGGGGGAGAGAGAGCGTCAGGGGGGTGAGAGCGTCAGGGGGAGAGAGAGAGCGTCAGGGGGAGAGAGAGAGCGTCAGGGGGAGAGAGAGAGCGTCAGGGGAGAGAGAGAGCGTCAGGGGAGAGAGAGAGCGTCAGGGGAGAGAGAGAGCGTCAGGGGAGAGAGAGAGCGTCAGGGGGAGAGAGAGAGCGTCAGGGGGAAGAGAGAGCGTCAGGGGAGAGAGAGCGTCAGGGGAGAGAGCGTCAGGGGAGAGAGAGCGTCAGGGGGAGAGAGCGTCAGGGGAGAGAGCGTCAGGGAGAGAGAGCGTCAGGGGGGGAGAGAGCGTCAGGGGAGAGAGCGTCAGGGGAGAGAGCGTCAGGGGAGAGAGAGAGCGTCAGGGGAGAGAGGAGTGTCAGGGGGAGAGAGGGCGTCAGGGGAGAGAGAGAGCGTCAGGGGAGAGAGAGAGAGCGTCAGGGGGAGAGAGAGAGCGTCAGGGGGAGAGAGCGTCAGGGGGAGAGAGCGTCAGGGGGAGAGAGAGAGTCAGGGGGAGAGAGCGTCAGGGGGGAGAGAGAGCGTCAGGGGGAGAGAGAGCGTCAGGGGGAGAGAGGGTCAGGGGGAGAGAGAGAGGGTCAGGGGGAGAGAGAGAGCGCCAGGGGAGAGAGAGAGCGCCAGGGAGAGAGAGAGAGCGTCAGGGGGAGAGAGAGAGCGTCAGGGGAGAGAGAGAGCGTCAGGGGAGAGAGAGAGCGTCAGGGGAGAGAGGGGGGAGAGCGTCAGGGGAGAGAGAGAGTGTCAGGAGGAGAGAGCGTCAGGGGAGAGAGAGAGCGTCAGGGGGGAGAGAGAGAGCGTCAGGGGAGAGAGCGTCAGGGGGAGAGAGAGAGCGTCAGGGGGAGAGAGAGCGTCAGGGGGAGAGAGAGGGTCAGGGGGAGAGAGAGGGTCAGGGGAGAGAGAGAGAGGGTCAGGGGGAGAGAGAGAGGGTCAGGGGGAGAGAGGGTCAGGGGGAGAGAGAGCGTCAGGGGAGAGAGAGCGTCAGGGGGAGAGAGAGAGGGTCAGGGGAGAGAGAGAGAGGGTCAGGGGGAGAGAGAGGGTCAGGGGGAGAGAGAGAGCGTCAGGGGAGAGAGAGAGAGCGCCAGGGGAGAGAGAGAGCGTCAGGGGAGAGAGAGAGCGTCAGGGGGGAGAGAGAGCGTCAGGGGAGAGAGGGTCAGGGGGAGAGAGGGTCAGGGGGAGAGCGTCAGGGGAGAGTCAGGGGGGGAGAGAGAGCGTCAGGGGGAGAGAGAGAGCGTCAGGGGAGAGAGAGAGCGTCAGGGGGAGAGAGAGAGCGTCAGGGGGAGAGAGAGAGCGTCAGGGGGGAGAGCGTCAGGGGGAGAGCGTCAGGGGAGAGAGCGTCAGGGGGGAGAGAGAGCGTCAGGGGAGAGAGAGAGCGTCAGGGGGAGAGAGAGAGCGTCAGGGGGAGAGAGAGAGTGTCAGGAGGAGAGAGCGTCAGGGGGAGAGAGAGAGCGTCAGGGGAGAGAGAGAGAGTGTCAGGAGGAGAGAGCGTCAGGGGAGAGAGAGGGTCAGGGGGAGAGAGCGTCAGGGGAGAGAGAGGTCAGGGGAGAGAGGGTCAGGGGGAGAGAGAGAGGGTCAGGGAGAGAGAGAGAGAGAGCGTCAGGGGGGAGAGAGAGCGTCAGGGGAGAGAGAGAGCGTCAGGGGAGAGAGAGAGAGAGTCAGGGGGAGAGAGAGCGTCAGGGGGAGAGAGAGAGCGCCAGGGGGAGAGAGAGAGAGCGCCAGGGGGAGAGAGAGAGCGTCAGGGGGAGAGAGAGAGAGAGCGTCAGGGGGAGAGAGAGAGGATCAGGGGAGAGAGAGAGCGTCAGGGCGAGAGAGCGAGCGTCAGGGCGAGAGAGAGAGCGTCAGGGGGAGAGAGAGAGAGCGTCAGGGGGAGAGGGTCAG